>NW_027614765.1:0-67500 GCF_965212315.1 Lampetra planeri | reverse complement strand
GTGAGTGGTGAGTGGGTGAGTGAGTGGTGAGTGAGTGAGTGGGTGAGTGAGTGAGTGGGTGAGTGAGTGGTGAGTGAGTGAGTGAGTGGTGAGTGAGTGGGTGAGTGAGTGGTGAGTGAGTCGGTGAGTGAGTGGGTGAGTGAATGAGTGGGTGAGTGGTGAGTGAGTGGGTGAGTGAGTGAGTGAGTGAGTGGGTGAGTGAGTGAGTGAGTGGTGAGTGAGTCAGTGGGTGAGTGAGTGGTGAGTGAGTAGGTGAGTGGGTGAGTGAATGAGTGAGTGGGCGAGTGAGTGGGTGAGTGAGTGGTGAATCGGTGAGTGAGTGGGTGAGTGGGTGAGTGAATGAGTGGGTGAGTGAGTGGGTGAGTGAGTGAGTGAGTGAGTGGGTGAGTGAGTGGTGAGTGAGTGGGTGAGTGGGTGAGTGAATGAGTGGGTGAGTGGTGAGTGAGTGGTGAGTGGGTGGGTGAGTGAGTGAGTGAGTGGTGAGTGAGTGAGTGGGTGAGTGCGTGGTGAGTGAGTGGGTGAGTGGGTGAGTGAATGAGTGAGTGGTGAGTGAGTGGTGAGTGAGTGGGTGAGTGAGTGAGTGAGTGTGTGGGTGAGTGAGTGAGTGGGTGAGTGGTGAGTGAGTGGGGTGCGCCCAGGGCGCATTCCTCACCTGAAGGCGTCACCCTCTCCCCCACCCCCACCACCTCCACCCCCCTCCACTTACACCCCCACCCCCACCACCTCCACCCCCACCCCCACATCCTCCACTTCCCTCCCCCTGTTCATCCACATCCACCTGCTCCACCTCCACCACCACATCCACCTGCTCCACCACCCCCACCACCACCCCCTCCACCACCACCACCACCCCCACCACCACCCCCACCACCACCCCCACCACAACCCCCATTACCCCCACCACCACTAACACCACCACCCCCTCCACCACCACCACCACCCCCACCACCCCCACCACCACCACCACCCCCACCACCGCCCCCACCACCACCACCCCCACCACCACCACCCCCACCACCACCACCCCCACCACCACCCCCTCCACCACCACCACCACCACCACCCCCCTCCACCACCACCACCACCACCACCCCCACCACCACCCCCACCACCACCCCCACCACAACCCCCATTACCCCCACCACCACTAACACCACCACCCCCTCCACCACCACCACCACCCCCACCACCCCCACCACCACCACCCCCACCACCACCCCCTCCACCACCACCACCACCACCACCACCACCACCACCCCCACCACCACCACCACCACCACCACCCCCACCACCGCCCCCACCACCACCACCACCCCCACCACCACCACCCCCACCACCACCACCCCCACCACCACCCCCTCCACCACCACCACCACCACCACCACCACCCCCACCACCACCACCACCACCACCACCCCCACCACCGCCCCCACCACCACCACCACCCCCACCACCACCACCCCCACCACCACCACTACCTAGACACGACCACGTGTTGTACATTCCTGGTCTGACCGCTTCTAATAACGGTGAACAAACAACCCCACCCATCACTCTGTCTCTGTCTGTCTGTCACTCTGTCTGTGTCTCTGTCTCTCGATGTCTCTGTGTCTCTCTCTGTGTCTCTGTCTGTCTCTGTGTCTCTCTGTGTCTCTGTCTGTCTCTGTCTCTCTCTGTGTCTCTCTGTGTCTGTCTGTCTCTGTGTCTCTCTGTGTCTCTGTCTTTGTGTCTCTGTGTCTCTCTGTGTCTCTCTGTCTCTCTCTCTGTCTCTCTGTCTCTCTCTGTCTGTGTCTCTCTGTGTCTCTCTGTCTCTCTGTGTCTCTCTGTCTCTCTGTGTCTCTCTGTCTACGCTTCCAGCGTCACATGACTCGAGTCCACATCTCATAGGTGGGACAAAGTCATTGTTATGCAAGTCCAAGTCGAGTCGCAAGTCATCAAATTCATGACTCGAGTCTGACTCGAGTCCAAGTCACATGACTCGAGTCCACATCTCATAGGTGAGACAAAGTCATTGTTATGCAAGTCCAAGTCGAGTCGCAAGTCATCAAATTCATGACTCGAGTCTGACTCGAGTCCAAGTCACATGACTCGAGTCCACATCTCATAGGTGGGACAAAGTCATTGTTATGCAAGTCCAAGTCGAGTCGCAAGTCATCAAATTCATGACTCGAGTCTGACTCGAGTCCAAGTCACATGACTCGAGTCCACATCTCATAGGTGGGACAAAGTCATTGTTATGCAAGTCCAAGTCGAGTCGCAAGTCATCAAATTCATGACTCGAGTCTGACTCGAGTCCAAGTCACATGACTCGAGTCCACATCTCATAGGTGGGACAAAGTCATTGTTATGCAAGTCCAAGTCGAGTCGCAAGTCATCAAATTCATGACTCGAGTCTGACTCGAGTCCAAGTCACATGACTCGAGTCCACATCTCATAGGTGGGACAAAGTCATTGTTATGCAAGTCCAAGTCGAGTCGCAAGTCATCAAATTCATGACTCGAGTCTGACTCGAGTCCAAGTCACATGACTCGAGTCCACATCTCATAGGTGGGACAAAGTCATTGTTATGCAAGTCCAAGTCGAGTCGCAAGTCATCAAATTCATGACTCGAGTCTGACTCGAGTCCAAGTCACATGACTCGAGTCCACATCTCATAGGTGGGACAAAGTCATTGTTATGCAAGTCCAAGTCGAGTCGCAAGTCATCAAATTCATGACTCGAGTCTGACTCGAGTCCAAGTCACATGACTCGAGTCCACATCTCATAGGTGGGACAAAGTCATTGTTATGCAAGTCCAAGTCGAGTCGCAAGTCATCAAATTCATGACTCGAGTCTGACTCGAGTCCAAGTCACATGACTCGAGTCCACATCTCATAGGTGGGACAAAGTCATTGTTATGCAAGTCCAAGTCGAGTCGCAAGTCATCAAATTCATGACTCGAGTCTGACTCGAGTCCAAGTCACATGACTCGAGTCCACATCTCATAGGTGGGACAAAGTCATTGTTATGCAAGTCCAAGTCGAGTCGCAAGTCATCAAATTCATGACTCGAGTCTGACTCGAGTCCAAGTCACATGACTCGAGTCCACATCTCATAGGTGGGACAAAGTCATTGTTATGCAAGTCCAAGTCGAGTCGCAAGTCATCAAATTCATGACTCGAGTCTGACTCGAGTCCAAGTCACATGACTCGAGTCCACATCTCATAGGTGGGACAAAGTCATTGTTATGCAAGTCCAAGTCGAGTCGCAAGTCATCAAATTCATGACTCGAGTCTGACTCGAGTCCAAGTCACATGACTCGAGTCCACATCTCATAGGTGGGACAAAGTCATTGTTATGCAAGTCCAAGTCGAGTCGCAAGTCATCAAATTCATGACTCGAGTCTGACTCGAGTCCAAGTCACATGACTCGAGTCCACATCTCATAGGTGGGACAAAGTCATTGTTATGCAAGTCCAAGTCGAGTCGCAAGTCATCAAATTCATGACTCGAGTCTGACTCGAGTCCAAGTCACATGACTCGAGTCCACACCTCTGCACGACACTATACACTACAATAGACAGTCCACTACACTCTCGGCTGACCATCGAACGAAGACTTTCACTTGCATCGCGCGCTTTCAGATGCGCTTCTGCGGCCGTCTGGAACGCTCTTGCGATATTAAACCGTAAAAACAACGTTTTTCACTATAAATCCTTTATGTGCGTGGCGGCTAGAGTCCTCTCGTCCTCTGGCTTGAGATGGCTGCCACCTATGGGTCAGATGATTGTCTGCCACAATTAAGCAGTTGGTAATTAAATATTTTTTTAAATTTCCCTAAACAGTGTAAAATTTTGGAAAAAAAATTTCACGAAAATTAATTGTCACGCACAACGAGTCTGTGTGCAAAATGTCAGCTCGATTGGATCACGGGAAGTGGGTTAAAAAACGACCGAAAGATTTGCACGGTCCTAAGCAAGCAAGCAAGCACGCAAGCAAGCAAGCGAACTTAATATAAAGGATTTAAAAATGGGGACGTGACGTCAGGTGTGCCGTTCAGTGCGATGACGTCACGTCTCCTAGGCTACTTAAGGGAGACCCGTGACGTGAGCGGAGTCACCGTGGGAACGGGTAGAGTAAGCAGGGTGACGAGGGAACCAGTGGGTAGAGAGAGAGGGGATCGAATGGTGAGTCTGGGGAGAAGCCGGTGGTAGCCGTAGAGGTGTTTCTCTCTCTCTCCGCTCGGTGGAGTCGGCAGAGTCCACGATCCGACACGAGAGAGAGAGAGACCGGAGTTTGCCGGCAGGGACCCGGACTCAGAGTAGGACCCCTAGCCCCTGGGAGTTGTGCACCCTGGTGTGTGTTATATTGTGTAGTGGTGATAACGGCTCGCTGTTCGCAAGCTGTGCGAGAGCGGATCGCAAGCAAGGTTTTCCCGCTCGACCAAATGGTCAGGGTCAAATGGGGTGAGGTAGGATCCAAACGCCAGATCGGGAAGGACCAATCGGCAGGCTCCACAAGGTGGCTGCCGGGGATTGGACAACCCGGCCACGAACAGGTATAAAAGCCAGAGCGCTGAGAATCTCTTGGCCGGTTCTGCTACACGAAGACCCAAGTCGGCCGAAGACATCTAGGACCCTGGACCAAGCCCTCCAGCCCTTATCCGGGCTAGGGCTCTCAGTGTAACCAGTGGTCGGGGAGAGATCCCCTAGGTCCAGCCGGAGGACGCTGGGATAGCAGGGAGATTAGATAACCTGCAAGGTCCGGAGGCTTTACCTCCTTAGAACAGGAGCTGAGTGTGGAGCTGTACAAGGTCCGCAGGCTGTACCTCCTTAGAATAGGAGCTGAGTGTGAGTGTGAGCTGTACAAGGTCCGCATGCTGTACCTCCTTAGAATAGGAGCTGAGTGTGGAGCTGTACAAGGTCCGCATGCTGTACCTCCTTAGAATAGGAGCTGAGTGTGAGCTGTACAAGGTCCGCATGCTGTACCTCCTTAGAATAGGAGCTAAGTGTGGAGCTGTACAAGGTCCGCATGCTGTACCTCCTTAGAATAGGAGCTAAGTGTGGAGCTGTACAAGGTCCGCATGCTGTACCTCCTTAGAACAGGAGCTGAGTGTGGAGCTGTACAAGGTCCGCATGCTGTACCTCCTTAGAATAGGAGCTGAGTGTGAGTGTGAGCTGTACAAGGTCCGCATGCTGTACCTCCTTAGAATAGGAGCTGAGTGTGGAGCTGTACAAGGTCCGCATGCTGTACCTCCTTAGAATAGGAGCTGAGTGTGAGCTGTACAAGGTCCGCATGCTGTACCTCCTTAGAATAGGAGCTAAGTGTGGAGCTGTACAAGGTCCGCATGCTGTACCTCCTTAGAATAGGAGCTAAGTGTGGAGCTGTACAAGGTCCGCATGCTGTACCTCCTTAGAACAGGAGCTGAGTGTGGAGCTGTACAAGGTCCGCATGCTGTACCTCCTTAGAATAGGAGCTAAGGGTGAGTGTGAGCTGTACAAGGTCCGCATGCTGTACCTCCTTAGAATAGGAGCTGAGTGTGGAGCTGTACAAGGTCCGCATGCTGTACCTCCTTAGAATAGGAGCTGAGTGTGAGCTGTACAAGGTCCGCATGCTGTACCTCCTTAGAACAGGAGCTGAGTGTGGAGCTGTACAAGGTCCGCATGCTGTACCTCCTTAGAACAGGAGCTGAGTGTGGAGCTGTACAAGGTCCGCATGCTGTACCTCCTTAGAATAGGAGCTAAGTGTGAGTGTGAGCTGTACAAGGTCCGCATGCTGTACCTCCTTAGAACAGGAGCTGAGTGTGGAGCTGTACAAGGTCCGCATGCTGTACCTCCTTAGAATAGGAGCTGAGTGTGGAGCTGTACAAGGTCCGCATGCTGTACCTCCTTAGAATAGGAGCTGAGTGTGAGCTGTACAAGGTCCGCATGCTGTACCTCCTTAGAACAGGAGCTGAGTGTGGAGCTGTACAAGGTCCGCATGCTGTACCTCCTTAGAATAGGAGCTAAGTGTGAGTGTGAGTTGTACAAGGTCAGGAGGCTGTACCTCCTCAGGGTAATGGGTGAGAGGGGACCGTATACCCCTTTGTGTGATAGGGACTGTGTATTAAAGACAATAAATAGTGTGTCCCATAAATAAGTTTAGGAGTCCGTGCTTTACAACACTACAATTGTAACAGCTTTAATAAACCCTCGGCGAAAGCCCTTAACTTACCTCCATCTCCGAGTGCGTCCGTGGAAAATTCTCTACGCAGTGATGAATTGACACGCTTTTCTCGAGATGGTTTTACTTTATTGGAGACACAGTCATTCTAGATTTGAAGATTTCGTGACTGCAAGGATTCATATTCTTAGGTTTTTTCGGTAAAGTCACGTAGGTAAAAACATTAAAATTAAAATTAATAAAAATAAAATAAAAATCACGACGTTTCGGAGGCAACACAAGCTTCCGTCTTCGGGTGGAACCGTCACAGCACGATAGCTGTATCAAGCAAATGAGAGATTCCAAGAGATGCTACCCCGTATATATACTGTGACGGTTCCACCTGAAGACGGAAGCTTGTGTTGCCTCCGAAACGTCGTGATTTTTATTTTATTTTTATTTTACTTTTATTATTTTTAATTTTAATTTTTTTACCTACGTGACTTTACCGAAAAAACCTAAAAAACCTAAGAGACACGTTCACTTGAACAGGTGGAGACCCCCACTGCAACAAACCCGAGTTTCCCGCGCATCTCCCTTTTATGTTACGGTGCGAGGCCACGCCCCCCTTCCAGAGCCTTCTCGCCGACTCTGGACGCTCGCTCCACCGGCAAACTCCGCCGTCCTCTAGCGTCGCCTGGCCACGCTCCCTTCGCGATCATTCCCGTAGCCACCAGTCCCTTCGTACCGCAGGCTGACTCCCCTGTCATTACCTTCTGTGGCCACTAGTCCATTCGCACTGCAGGCTGACTCCCCTCTCATTACCTCCCGTGGCCACTAGTCCGTTAATACTGCAGGCTGACTCCCCTGTCATTACCTAACATGGCCAAGAATACATTCGTACTTCAGACTGATTCCGCTGTCATTACCTCCCGTGGCCACTAGTCCATTCATTACCTCCCGTGTCCACTAGTCCACTCGCACTGCGGGCTGACTCCCCTGTTATTACCTTCTGTGGCCACTAGTCCACTCATATTGCAGACTGACTCCACCGTCATTACCTCCCGTAGCCACCAGTCCCTTCGTACTGCAGGCTGACTCCCCTCTCATTACCTTCTGTGGCCACTAGTCCATTAATACTGCAGGCTGACTCCCCTGTCATTACCTCCCGTGGCCACTAGTCCACTCATACTGCAGACTGACTCCCCTGTCATTACCTCCCGTGGCCACTAGTCCACTCGCACTGCAGGCTGACTCCCCTGTCATTACCTCCCGTGGCCACTAGTCCATTAATACTGCAGGCTGACTCCCCTGTCATTACCTCCCGTGGCCACTAGTCCACTCGCACTACAGGCTGACTCCCCTGTCATTACCTCCCGTGGCCACTAGTCCATTCGTACTGCAGGCTGACTCCCCTGGCATTACATCAGGAAGCCGCTTTTACATAGATTGACAAACCAATTTCTTTACCACTGCTTTTTGTTGATTTGAAGCTTTCGTGACTGCAGCAATCCATACTCTTTGATATATTTCGGTAAAGTCGCGTTGGTATAAAATAAAATAAATCACGACTTTTCTGTGGCAACTCAAGCGTCCGTCATGCTTTCTCACCTGATGACGGACGCTTGTGATTGATTTTCTTTTATACCTGTGTAATGTGAGGACATATCCGGGTTGCTGTTGGATTACACCTCGTACGATGATTGGCTCTGCCGGTCCAGGCCCATAGCCAATGGGGGGGAAGCCTAGGGGCGTGGCCCTGACGTAATGGGAAGGTGACATCTGTAAGTAGTGGTTCTGCTGGCTTTAGCCACAGCCAATGGGGAGACGAGTCAGGGGCGTGGTCCTGGGAGCCTACGATGGAGTCTAGAAGATTCCATGGAGGCTAACCAGGATTGGTGGAAAGGTACCCACGTGACCCGGGTATTTAAAAGGGGTGGAGACGAACAACACGTGGTCAGATCTGGAACGAACGGAGGGAGAGGCCACGCTGGAGCGAGGTCCAGGCTGCCACGTGGTCCAGGCTGGCACGTGGTCCAGGCTGCCACGTGGTCCAGGCTGCCACGTGGTCCAGGCTGCCCACGTGGTCCAGGCTGCCCACGTGGTCCAGGCTGCCCACGTGGTCCAGGCTGCCCACGTGGTCCAGGCTGCCCACGTGGCCCAGGCTGCCCACGTGGCCCAGGCTGCCCACGTGGCCCAGGCTGCCCACGTGGTCCAGGCTGCCCACGTGGCCCAGGCTGCCCACGTGGCCCAGGCTGCCCACGTGGTCCAGGCTGCCCACGTGGTCCAGGCTGCCCACGTGGTCCAGGCTGCCCACGTGGTCCAGGCTGCCCACGTGGTCCAGGCTGCCCACGTGGCCGCGCGTGTCTCTCTCTCTCTCTCGAACCCTCTCACGCTGTGTCTGTCAGCAGCGTGAAGGAGTGTTGTGAACGAAAGACAAATAAAGACCGGATTCCAGAAGTCGTTTCCACGACCTTTATTACGCCGACGTGACTTGACCGAAACAACCAAAGAATGTGCTTCTTGTTGTTGTGTGTCGTTTGTTGTTCTTCCACCGCGGTTCCAATTAGCACGGCTGGCGATGTACAACGCGAAAGGAGTTCACACATACACTATGCACGACACACTACACTACTGTATACTACACTATACACTACACTATACACTACTATACACTACACTATACACTACTATACACTATGCACGACACACTACACTACTGTATCCTACACTATACACTACACTATACACTACACTACTATACACTACACTATACACTACACTATACACTACACTACTATACACTATACACTACACTACTATACACTACACTATACACTACACTATACACTACACTATATCCTACACTATACACTACACTATACACTACTATACACTCCACTACTATACACTACACTATACACTACACTACTATACACTACACTACTATACACTACTATACACTACACTATACACTACACTACTATACACTACACTATACACTACACTATACACTACACTACTATACACTACTATACACTACACTATACACTACTATACACTACACTACTATACACTACACTATACACTACACTACTATACACTACACTATACACTACACTATACACTACTATACACTACACTACTATACACTATACACTACACTACTATACACTACACTATACACTACACTATACACTACTATACACTACACTACTATACACTATACACTACACTACTATACACTACACTATACACTACACTATACACTACTATACACTACACTACTATACACTACTATACACTACACTACTATACACTACTATACACTACACTACTATACACTACACTATTATACACTACACTATACACTACACTATACACTACACTATACACTACTATACACTACACTATACACTACACTATACACTACACTATACACTACACTACTATACACTACACTATACACTACACTACTATACACTACACTATACACTACACTATACACTACACTATACACTACACTACTATACACTACACTATACACTACACTATACACTACACTACTATACACTACACTATACACTACACTATATACTACACTACTATATACTACACTATACACTCCACTACTATACACTACTATACACTACACTATACACTACACTACTATACACTACACTATACACTACACTATACACTACACTACTATATACTACACTACTATACACTACACTATACACTACACTACTATACACTACACTACTATACACTACACTATACACTACACTATACACTACACTACTATACACTCCACTACTATACACTACACTACACACTACACTATACACTACTATACACTACACTACTATACACTACACTACTATACACTACACTACTATACACTACACTATACACTACTATACACTACACTACTATACACTACACTACTATACACTACACTACTATACACTACACTATACACTACACTATACACTACTATATACTGCACTACTATACACTACACTACTATACACTACACTACTATACACTACACTACTATACACTACACTACTATACACTACACTATACACTACTATACACTACTATACACTACACTACTATACACTACACTACTATACACTACACTACTATACACTACACTACTACACACTACACTACTATACACTACACTACATTACTATACACTACACTATACACTACTATACACTACACTACTATACACTATACACTACTATACACTACACTACTATACGCTACACTACTATACACTACACTACTATACACTACACTACTACACACTACACTACTATACACTACACTACTATACACTACACTACTATACACTACACTACTATACACTACACTACATTACTATACACTACACTATACACTACTATACACTACACTACTATACACACACTACTATACACTACACTATACACTACTATACACACACTACTATACACTACACTACTATACGCTACACTACTATACACAACATTGCTATACACTACACTACTATACACCACGATACTAAGGACCTGATTATATGGTGAGTTGAGTGGAGTTTGTATGATCTCCCCCTGTTCTACAGAGTGAGTGAGTGGAGTGTGTGTGATCTCTCCCTGTTCTACAGAGTGAGTGGAGTTTATATGATCTCCCCCTGTTCTACAGAATGTGGAGTTTGTGTGATCTCCCCCTGTTCTACAGAATGTGGAGTTTGTGTGATCTCCCCGTGTTCTACAGAGGGAGTGGATTTGTGTGATCTCCCCCTGTTATACAGAGTGAGTGGAGTTTGTGTGATCTCCCCGTGTTCTACAGAGGGAGTGGAGTTTGTGTGATCTCCCCGTGTTCTACAGAGGGAGTGGAGTTTGTGTGATCTCCCCGTGTTCTACAGAGGGAGTGGAGTTTGTGTGATCTCCCCGTGTTCTACAGAGGGAGTGGAGTTTGTGTGATCTCCCCCTGTTATACAGAGTGAGTGGAGTTTGTGTGATCTCCCCCTGTTCTACAGAGGGAGTGGAGTTTGTATGATCTCCCCCTGTTCTACAGAGTGAGTGGAGTTTGTTTGATCTCCCTCTGTTCTACAGAGTGAATGAGTGGAGTGTGTGTGATTTCCCCCTGTTCTACAGAGTGAGTGAGTGGAGTTTATATGATCTCCTCCTGTTCTACAGAGTGAGTGGAGTTTATATGATCCCCCCCTGTTCTACACACTCACAAACTTGATCACCCACAATCATTCACTCACTCACACATTTCACTCACACATTCGCTCACACATTCACTAACTCAAACATTCATTTACTCCCACATTCACTCATAGATTCACACATTCACCCATTCACTCACACATTCACTCACTCACACATTCAGACATATCACTCACTCACACATTCACACATTTATTCATTCACTCACATTCACTCACTCACATTAATTCACATCTCCCCTCACTCACACATTCACTCATAGATTCACACATTCACACATCTTGATCACTCAAAGATTTACACAATTACTCATTCACTCACAATCACTCACTCATTAATTCACACATTCACTGAACTCACACATCCACTCACTCACACATTTACTCACTCATGAACTCACACATTCACTCACACACTCACTCACACATTCACTTACACATTCACTCACATTTACTCACACACTCACTCACACATTCACTTACACACTCACACACTCACTCACACACTCACTCACACACTCACACACTCACTCACTCACTCACACACTCACTCACTCACACACCCACTCACCCACCCACCCACCCACTCACTCATTCACTCACACACTCACTCACTCACACACGCACTCACACACACACTCACTCACACTCACTCACACACTCACGCACTCACTCACACACTCAATCACTCACACACTCACATACTCACCCACACACTCACTCACACACTCACCCACCCACTCACCCACTCACTCACTCACACATTCACCCACTCACACACCCACTCACTCACTCACACACTCACACACTCACTCACACATTCACTCACACACTCACATACACACACTCACTCACCCACACACTCCGTCACCGCCACGCCGCTGCCCACCGCTGCCACCAGAATTTGAGACGGGCACGGGCGTTAAGAGTGGGAGGCTTTATTATTGAGCGGCAGATCAAGCGACACAGACGACCTCACTCACGAGCTCACTCACGTGCGCAGGTAAAACGGTGGATTGGCCTAAGAAGCGACGAAAACCAAAGCAAAAAAAAAAAATTTACGTAAAAAAAATCAGGCTGAGAAAACTAACGGCGAGGGGAGGGCCAAAAAGCCTGCAATTGTAGGCCCCGATGCGGCCTACGACGCAGGCTTTCCCCTATACCGGAGCGAAATGCAGCGTTTGTATCCCCGTAGCTACTCTCTAAAAACAAACCCCATTCCCTCCCCAAACAAATGTGATGCGACGAAAGCGAAGGCAGCAAAAAGGGGGTCGGTGGGACGCGGGACGCTTTTCTTTCTTTTTTTTCGTGCCGTGGATTAGGGACCCTCCAAACGTCGTGAGGCCAACCACCCCCCCCCCCCCAACTGCACGGCACCGCACCCTGCCTCAGTCCGCCTCGGTCTGAGAGAGTTTCCTCTCCTGTTCGATGACTGCGGGAAGAGTGGGGGGGGGGTGCACAAAGCAAGCAAATGACAGGATAAGCGAACAACAACAACAACAGCAACAGCAATGAATAACTTCGGGTCGACGATTACGACAATTGTTAAACTTCATAATAAACATATTCTTAGGTTTTTTTTCGGTAAAGTCACGTAGGTAAAAAAGTTCAAGTTAATAAAAGTTAATTGAAAATAACGTAAAAATCACGACGTTTCGGAGGCAACACAAGCTTCCGTCTTCAGGTGGAACCGTAACAGCACGATTGCTGTATCACCTTGATACTGTATCACCTTGATACAGCTATCGTGCTATGCACTACACTACTATACACTACACTATACACTACACTATACACTATACACTACACTATACACTACACTATACACTACACTATGCACTACACTATACACTACACTACACACTACACTACACACTACACTATACACTACACTATGCACTACACTATACACTACACTACACACTACACTACACACTACACTACACACTACACTACACACTACACTATGCACTACACTATACACTACACTATGCACTACACTATACACTACACTACACACTACACTACACACTACACTATACACTACACTATACACTACACACTACACTATACACTACACTATGCACTACACTATACACTACACTACACACTACACTACACACTACACTACACACTCCACTATACACTACACTATACACTCCACTATACACTACACTATACACTCCACTATACACTACACTATGCACTACACTATACACTACACTACACACTACACTACACACTACACTACACACTACACTACACACTCCACTATACACTACACTACACTACACACTCCACTATACACTACACTATACACTCCACTATACACTACACTACACACTACACTACACACTACACTACACACTCCACTATACACTACACTATACACTCCACTATACACTACACTATACACTCCACTATACACTACACTATGCACTACACTATACACTACACTACACACTACACTACACACTACACTATACACTACACTATACACTCCACTATACACTACACTATGCACTACACTATACACTACACTACACAATACACTACACACTACACTACACTACACACTACACTACACACTCCACTATACACTCCACTATACACTACACTATGCACTACACTATACAATACACTATACACTACACTATACACTAGCAGTGCCTCCAACTCCTCATTTGAGTGAGCGGAAATCACCATATCATCGGCATACATAACGTGGTTGACCAATAGGGAGCCATCCCTTGACCGCACCCGGGCATCGATCAGCCTCCCATTATATCTGTACCAGATAGAAATTCCTCCGGTACAGCCATCAAAGACATCACAAACTACGTGGTGGAAGAATATGTTAAATAATGTGGGAGCCAGAGGACATCCCTGTCGCACTCCAAGGTGTACAGGGAAAGGCTCTGACTCCCGGCCACGTAGTTTCCATCATGAAGGTCCTTAATGATCGTGAGCAGAGGGTCAGGGAAATCGAAAGCACGAAGAACAACCCAGAGCCCAGACCTACTGATGGTATCATAGGCCTTGACCAGGTCAATAAAGCAGAGATGTAGGTCTTGTTGGAATTCCCTACACCTCTCCTGTAGCAGACGGACAGAAAATATGGCATTTGTGCAGGACCGCCCTTTCATGAAAAAACATTGGGGCTCCGCAAGCCTCTCCTCAGCGTGCCTAGCAAGGCGATGTTGAATAATCCTTGCCAGGACGTTTCCCGGCACATCGAAGAGGGAGATGCCCCTGTAGTTGTTACAGTCTGTGCGGGCCCCTTTTCTTAAAGAGGGGGACCACCAGGGCATCCTTCCAATCCTGCAGAACCCGCCCAGTGGTCCAGACTGTTGTTATGTGCACAGATGCCACCCTCCCTCAACATTTCACTATAATCTCTCTCAGAATCTGGATGGCCTTTTGTACTTCCTCAACAGATGGCACCTCAACCAGCCACTCACAGGGGGTGACTTCTTCTTCCAACATTTGAGGCACCGCAGCCTCAGCAGGGGCATCCCCACTTTGCCCCATTATTTTTTTCCAGGCTGAGGGATTTCCCCTCCCCCAAGACCTCACAGAAATGCTCAGCAAATCTGAAAATCCTTTTTTCCTGGGGGTCGGAGATCAGATCACATTTCTTTACCCTAATGATGGTGATACGTGTGGTGCTGCAGGTTACTTTTTTGATGGAGTGAAAGAGTGATTTGTGATCGCGGGCCACTGAGGCAGATTCCATCTCCTCAGCAGCCCGTGCCCACCACCCATCCTTGCAGCGCCTCACAGCTCTCCGAACCCCCGAGCAAAGGCTGCGGTAAGCCTCCTCATTCTCTGATGTGGGATGCTGTAGACGATGAGAGTGGGGGCCTGTCGCTTTTTCGCAGCCAGCCTGAACACCTCCTCTGTCAGCCAGGGTCTCTGGGGAGGTTTGGACCGTGTACCCAAAGCAGTCATTGCAGCTGCATGAGCCATAGTCCTAAACCTCGCACATTTCCCCTCGGCATCAGGAGGAGTGGGGGACGATGCCAACCCCAGCTGCAAGCGATGATGAAATTCTCACTTGCAACTTTAATCAGCTACCTGAGACCAGGCCACAATGGGTTTGAA
This sequence comes from Lampetra planeri, assembly GCF_965212315.1. Classification (NCBI taxonomy): domain Eukaryota; kingdom Metazoa; phylum Chordata; class Hyperoartia; order Petromyzontiformes; family Petromyzontidae; genus Lampetra; species Lampetra planeri. The sequence continues at coordinate 52,047 of NW_027614765.1, read as the reverse complement.
TGGGGTCTTGGATGTACACCCACCACCGGAGTGGAAGAATGGCAGGTGTATCTTACAGATTACAAGCCGATGGTCAGTGGGCAGATCAGCTCCACGGTAGGTCCTGGTGTCAAGGACATAGGCACGCATCCGCTGTTCCATCGGCCTTGCCTGCATCCCTCCACGGATTTTCATCTTCGGTGGGAGCATAAGTAACCATGACCGCCACTCCTCGCCTCCGTTTTATGGGAAGGCGAGCCCACAGTAGCCTGGGGCTTACAGCATCTCACACCTCACCGCAACGCTCCCACGCCCCCTTCATTCTTTTGTTCAGAAGAAGAACCACACCCTGTTGTTTGGCAGTCTCCTGCCCCGAGTAGAGGACCGTCCACCCCTCATGGTGGCAGGAGCCAGAGCCGGTCCACCGGACCCTCCTGAATGCCACAGAGATCCAGGCGGTACTGGTCCAGCTCCCGACAGAGGAGTGGCAGCCTCTCCTCCGCAGTGAGCGTTTGAACATTCCACGTGGCCACACAAAGTGGTTTTTCGTTGTTTCTGGAGGAGCCCCGAGGGTGAAGATTCAGTCTCCTGGCTCCGCCAAATGGGGTTTGGCCAGGAGACGTCATAGACGCCTGTCCCCCCCGGGGCCTCCGGCACAAGCCGTCCCACCGGACCCTCCTGAATTACCGCCGAGATCCAAGCGGCAGCCTCTCCTCCGCAGCGAGCGTTCGAACACCACCACCACCTCCACCACTTCCGCCACCACCACACTCGTCAGCAGCGCCACACTCACGCCACCACCCCCCCCCCCCCCCCCCCCATGTGTGCGACATACCCGACTGTGTGGGCAGTGTGTTCTTGATCTCCGTTGTGGCCTTCTTGAGGCTGCTCCGCTTGAATTCCTTCACCTCTGTCATGTCAGGCTTCTCGGCCTTGTCAGGCTTTTCGGCCTTGCCGGGCTTGTCCGACTTGCCGTGCTTGTCCGACTTGCCGGGCTTGTCCGACTTGCCGGGCTTGTCCGCCTTGCCGTGCGTCCCCTTGTCCGGCATCCCTGCAGATCTGTCGCGACGAAACAAAAGCAACGAGTGTGGTGAGTCCACGTGTCTCTGTGTGATGAGTCTATGGGTCTCTGTGTGTGGTGAGTCTATGGGTCTCTGTGTGGTGAGTCTGTGGGTCTCTGTGTGGTTAGTCTATGGGTCTCTGTGTGGGTGGTGAGTCTATGGGTCTCTGCGTGATGAGTCTGTGGGTCTCTGTGTGATGAGTCTATGGGTCTCTGTGTGGTGAGTCCATGGGTCTCTGTGTGTGATGAGTCTATGGGTCTCTGTGTGTGATGAGTCTATGGGTCTCTGTGTGGTGAGTCTATGGGTCTCTGTGTGGTGAGTCCATGGGTCTCTGTGTGGTGAGTTTGTGGGTCTCTGTGTGGTGAGTCTATGGGTCTCTGTGTGGTGAGTCTATGGGTCTCTGTGTGTGATGAGTCTATGGGTCTCTGTGTGTGATGAGTCTATGGGTCTCTGTGTGGTGAGTCTATGGGTCTCTGTGTGGTGAGTCTATGGGTCTCTGTGTGGTGAGTCCATGGGTCTCTGTGTGGTGAGTTTGTGGGTCTCTGTGTGGTGAGTCTATGGGTCTCTGTGTGGTGAGTCTATGGGTCTCTGTGTGTGATGAGTCTATGGGTCTCTGTGTGTGATGAGTCTATGGGTCTCTGTGTAGTGAGTCTATGGGTCTCTGTGTGATGAGTCTATGGGTCTCTGTGTGGTGAGTCCATGGGTCTCTGTGTGGTGAGTTTGTGGGTCTTTGTGTGGTGAGTCTATGGGTCTCTGTGTGGTGAGTCTATGGGTCTCTGTGTGTGATGAGTCTATGGGTCTCTGTGTGATGAGTCTATGGGTATCTGTGTGATGAGTCTATGGGTCTCTGTGTGATGAGTCTATGGGTCTCTGTGTGATGAGTCTATGGGTATCTGTGTGATGAGTCTGTGGGTCTCTGTGTGATGAGTCTGTGGGTCTCTGTGTGATGAGTCTATGGGTCTCTGTGTGATGAGTCTATGGGTCTCTGTGTGGCCCCATTCCTATTGTATCTGTCGCCTTATTTGGAACTAAAAACTCCCCCACTCACCCCAATCTTTGAAAACACACAATGCGTGAACACAAAGACAAAGATCCCCCCTATAGCCTTGACAGACTGTAGGGGCAAGTGGCTGTAAGCCAGTAGCACCACGCGCCCGGCCGCCTTTGTCTCTCTCCCCTCCCCAGTGGCGATGTTTTACCAACACCACACCGCTACGCCAGGTAACTGATTTGAGGCTGAGTCGACCTAGGGGTAGCCCAGGACCGGTTCAGGGAATCGCCGCCCGCTGCATGGGCGGTGAGACGAATCGTGAAAAAATTTACCCGTAAAAGCAAAGTTTTTCACTATAAATCCTTTATATGCGTGGCGGCTAGAGTCCTCTCGTCCTCTGGCTTGAGATGGCTGCCACCTATGGGTCAGATGATTGCATTGCACCATTAAGCAATTCGTAATTAAATATAATATTTTTGTCCTAAAAAGTGTAAAAAAAAATTAAAACATTTTCACGAAAATCAATTGTCACGCACAACGAGTCTGTGTGCAAAATGTCAGCTCGATTGGATCACGGGAAGTGGGTTAAAAAACGACCGAAAGATTTGCACGGTCGTAAGCAAGCAAGTGAACTTAATATAAAGGATTTAACAAGTAAACCCGTAAAAGCAAAGTTTTTCACTATAAATCCTTTATATGCGTGGCGGCTAGAGTCCTCTCGTCCTCTGGCTTGAGATGGCTGCCACCTATGGGTCAGATGATTGTCTGCCACCATTAAGCAATTGGTAATTGAATATTTAAAAAAAATTCCTAAAAAGTGTAAAATTTTGGAAAAAAATTTTCACGAAAATAAATGGTCACGCACAACGAGTCTGTGTGCAAAATGTCAGCTCGATTGGATCACGGGAAGTGGGTTAAAAAACGACCGAAAGATTTGCACGGTCGTAAGCGCGCAAGCAAGCAAGCAAGCTGACTTAAGATAAACGATTTTTTTTTTTAATTCGTAAAGGTAGCGACGTCTCACAACAATGAGCAGAGCGCCGGGCCGCTAAAACGCGGCAAAGATGGCACATTAGGGGGGGGAGGGGTAACAGTATGCACCTAGCCTGGCACAGCGGTCAACCCATGGCACCTGCTGGGTCTGTCCCGTGACCTCCTCCTCCTGCACCTAGCCTGGCACAGCAGTCAACCCATGGCACCTGCTAGGTCTGTCACGTGACCTCCTCCTCATGCACCTAGCCTGGCACAGCAGTCAACCCATGGCACCTCCTGGGTCTGTATTGTGACCTCATGCACCTAGCCTGGCACAGCAGTCAACCCATAGCACCTGCTGGGTCTGTCCCGTGACCTCCTAATGCACCTAGCCTGGCACAGCAGTCAACCCATGGCACCTGCTGGCTCTATCCCGTGATCTCCTCCTCATGCACCTAGCCTGGCACAGCAGTCAACCCATGGCACCTGCTTGATCTATCCCGTGACCTCATGCACCTAGCCTGGCACAGCAGTCAACCCATGGCACCTGCTGGATCTATCCCGTGACCTCATGCACCTAGCCTGGCACAGCAGTCAACCCATAGCACCTGCTGGGTCTGTCCCGTGACCTCCTAATGCACCTAGCCTGGCACAGCAGTCAACCCATGGCACCTGCTGGCTCTATCCCGTGATCTCCTCCTCATGCACCTAGCCTGGCACAGCAGTCAACCCATGGCACCTGCTTGATCTATCCCGTGACCTCATGCACCTAGCCTGGCACAGCAGTCAACCCATGGCACCTGCTGGATCTATCCCGTGACCTCCTCATGCACCTAGCCTGGCACAGCAGTCAACCCATGGCACCTGCTGGATCTATCCCGTGACCTCCTCATGCACCTAGCCTGGCACAGCAGTCAACCCATGGCACCTGCTTGATCTATCCCGTGACCTCATGCACCTAGCCTGGCACAGCAGTCAACCCATGGCACCTGCTGGATCTATCCCGTGACCTCATGCACCTAGCCTGGCACAGCAGTCAACCCATAGCACCTGCTGGGTCTGTCCCGTGACCTCCTAATGCACCTAGCCTGGCACAGCAGTCAACCCATGGCACCTGCTGGCTCTATCCCGTGATCTCCTCCTCATGCACCTAGCCTGGCACAGCAGTCAACCCATGGCACCTGCTTGATCTATCCCGTGACCTCATGCACCTAGCCTGGCACAGCAGTCAACCCATGGCACCTGCTGGATCTATCCCGTGACCTCCTCATGCACCTAGCCTGGCACAGCAGTCAACCCATGGCACCTGCTGGATCTATCCCGTGACCACCTCCTCATGCACCTAGCCTGGCACAGCCGTCAACCCATGGCACCTGCTGGGTCTAACCGGTCCTGGGCTTCCCCTAGGTCGACTCAGCCTCAAATGAGTAGCTGGTTTAGCGGTGTGGTAGTGAACATCGCCAGCACTGGGAGGGCGTGGTGCTGGCCACCCACCCCCTCGTGCGCCGTGCCGGTAGCCTTCATAGGTGCTCGCTAACAGCACTTGCCCCTACAGTCTGTTAAGGCTACACGGGGGATCTTTTTTATCTTTGTGTGTGTCTGTGTGTGTGTCTGTGTGTGTGTCTGTGTGTGTGTGTCTGTGTGTGTGTGTCTGTGGTGTGTCTGTGTGTGTGTCTGTGGTGATGTCTGTGTGTGTGTCTGTGTGTGTGTGTCTGTGTGTGTGTGTCTGTGTGTGTGTGTCTGTGTGTGTGTGTCTGTGGTGTGTATGCGTGTGTGTGTGTCTGTGTGTGTGTGTCTGTGTGTGTGTGTCTGTGCGTGTGTGTGTGTGTCTGTGGTGTGTGTGTGTCTGTGTGTGTGTGTCTGTGGTGTGTGTGTGTGCGTGTGTGTGTGTGTCTGTGGTGTGTCTATGTGTCTGTGCGTGTCTGTGTGTGTGTGCGTGTGTGTGTGTGTCTGTGCGTGTGTGTGTGCGTGTGTGTGTGTGTCTGTGTGTGTGTGTCTGTGCGTGTGTGTGTGTCTGTGTCTGTGTGTGTGCGTGTGTGTGTGTCTGTGTGTCTGTGTGTGCCACAGCGCTGCTGCTGCTGCTGCTACTCGCTGCAACGAACAGCACTTGCCCCGGCAGTCTGTTAGAGGCTATACGGGGGATCTTTGTCTTTGCTCTCTGTGTGCGTGTGTACCTCAGAGGGCGTGAGCGTGTGTGGGCATGTGTGTGTGTGTGCCTCCCTGGGTGTGTGTGTGGGCGTGAGGGTGTGTACACGTGTGTGTGTGTACACGCGTGTGTGTGGGCGTGTGTACACGTGTGTGTGTGTCTGTGTGTGTCTGTGTGGTGTGTGTCTGTGTGGTGTGTGTCTGTGTCTGTGTGTGTGTGTGTCTCTGTGTGTGTGTCTGTGTGTGTGTCTGCGTGTGTGTGTGGTGTGTGTGTGTGTCTGTGTGTGTGTCTGTGTGTGTCTATGTGTATGTGTGTGTCTCTGTGTGTGTGTCTGTGTGGTGTGTGTGTGTCTGTGTGTGTCTGTGTGTGTGTGTCTGCGTGTGTGTGTCTGTGTGTGTGTCTGCGTGTGTGTCTGTGTGTGTTTGTCTGTGTGTGTGTCTGCGTGTGTGTGTCTGTGTGTGTGTCTGTGTGTGTGTCTGTGTGTGTGTCTGCGTGTGTGTGTCTGTGTGTGTGTCTGTGTGTGTGTCTGCGTGTGTGTGTCTGTGTGTGTGTCTGCGTGTGTGTGTCTGTGTGTGTGTCTGCGTGTGTGTCTGTGTGTGTGTCTGTGTGTGTGTCTGCGTGTGTGTGTCTGTGTGTGTGTCTGTGTGTGTGTCTGTGTGCGTGTGTGTGTCTGCGTGTGTGTGTCTGTGTGTGTGTCTGTGTGTGTGTCTGTGTGCGTGTGTGTGTCTGTGTGTGTGTCTGCGTGTGTGTGTCTGTATGTGGGGTAATTCCAGACCACAATTCACAACCAACCACACCCAACTTACTCGCCACCACCAAAGACAAAGCTCACCCGTGTAGCCTTCACGGGCTGTTAGGGGCAAGTGCAGTTAGCGAGCACCTATCAACAAAGACAAAGATGCCCCGTGTAGCCTTCATGGGCTGTTAGGGGCAAGTGCTGTTAGGGAGCTCCTATCAACAAAAGCAAAGATGCCCCGTGTAGCCTTCACGGGATGTTAGGGGCAAGTGCAGTTAGCGAGCACCTATCAACAAAGACAAAGATGCCCCGTGTAGCCTTCATGGGCTGTTAGGGGCAAGTGCTGTTAGGGAGCTCCTATCAACAAAAGCAAAGATGCCCCGTGTAGCCTTCACGGGATGTTAGGGGCAAGTGCAGTTAGCGAGCACCTATCAACAAAGACAAAGATGCCCCGTGTAGCCTTCATGGGCTGTTAGGGGCAAGTGCAGTTAGCGAGCTCCTATCAACAAAGACAAAGATCCCCCGTGTAGCCTTCACGGGCTGTTAGGGGCAAGTGCAGTTAGCGAGCACCTATCAACAAAGACAAAGATCCCCCGTGTAGCCTTCACGGGATGTTAGGGGCAAGTGCAGTTAGCGAGCACCTATCAACAAAAGCAAAGATGCCCCGTGTAGCCTTCACGGGCTGTTAGGGGCAAGTGCAGTTAGCGAGCACCTATCAACAAAGACAAAGATGCCCCGTGTAGCCTTCACGGGATGTTAGGGGCAAGTGCAGTTAGCGAGCACCTATCAACAAAAGCAAAGATGCCCCGTGTAGCCTTCACGGGCTGTTAGGGGCAAGTGCAGTTAGCGAGCACCTATCAACAAAGACAAAGATGCCCCGTGTAGCCTTCACGGGATGTTAGGGGCAAGTGCAGTTAGCGAGCACCTATCAACAAAAGCAAAGATGCCCCGTGTAGCCTTCACGGGCTGTTAGGGGCAAGTGCAGTTAGCGAGCACCTATCAACAAAGACAAAGATGCCCCGTGTAGCCTTCACGGGATGTTAGGGGCAAGTGCAGTTAGCGAGCACCTATCAACAAAAGCAAAGATGCCCCGTGTAGCCTTCACGGGCTGTTAGGGGCAAGTGCAGTTAGCGAGCACCTATCAACAAAGACAAAGATGCCCCGTGTAGCCTTCACGGGATGTTAGGGGCAAGTGCAGTTAGCGAGCACCTATCAACAAAAGCAAAGATGCCCCGTGTAGCCTTCACGGGATGTTAGGGGCAAGTGCAGTTAGCGAGCACCTATCAACAAAAGCAAAGATGCCCCGTGTAGCCTTCACGGGCTGTTAGGGGCAAGTGCAGTTAGCGAGCACCTATCAACAAAAGCAAAGATGCCCCGTGTAGCCTTCACGGGATGTTAGGGGCAAGTGCAGTTAGCGAGCAGCACCTGTGAAGGCCGGAACGGCACACGAGGGGGTGGGTGGCCAGCACCACGCCCTATCAACACACACACACAGCCACACAAAGACAAAGATCCCCCGCATAGCCCTCATGGACTGTGGGGGCAAGTGCTGTCAGCGAGCACCTATCAACACACACACAGCCACAACAAAGATCCACCCCGTGTAGCCTTTAGTTGGCTGTTAGGGGGAAAACCGAAGGACCCCAGAGAAAAATTCAAGAAATGACCAACACGGAGGGAGAGAGACAGACAGAAACGCAGACTCCAACTCTACAGCAGCAGCAGCAGCAGGTGTAGTCAGGGTCTGGGATGGAACCCACGACCTCCTGTGTACCAGGCGAGGTAGTCAACATCTCCTAGCCCACCGTGATGATGATGAGAGAGAGATGAGAGAGATGAGAGAGAGACAGAATGAGACGCAGACTCCAACTCTACAGCAGCAGCAGCAGCAGGTGTAGTCAGGGTCTGGGATAGAACCCACGACCTCCTGCGTACCAGGCGAGGTAGTCAACATCTCTCAGTGTCTGGGATAGAACCCACGACCTCCTGCGCACCAGGCGAGGTAGTCAACATCTCTCAGTGTCTGGGATTGAACCCACGACCTCCTGTGCACCAGGCGAGGTAGTCAACATCTCTCAGTGTCTGGGATTGAACCCACGCCCTCCTGTGCACCAGGCGAGGTAGTCAACATCTCTCAGTGTCTGGGATTGAACCCACGACCTCCTGTGCACCAGGCGAGGTGAGTCAACATCTCTCAATGTCTGGGATTGAACCCATGACCTCCTGTGCACCAGGCGAGGTAGTCAACATCTCTCAGTGTCTGGGATCGAACCCACGACCTCTTGCGCACCAGGCGAGGTAGTCAACATCTCTCAGTGTCAGGGATAGAACCCACGACCTCCTGTGTATGAGGCGAGGTCGTCAACATCTCTCAGTGTCTGGGATAGAACCCACGACCTCCTGCGCACCAGGCGGAGGTAGTCAACATCTCACCAGACCCACTGGCTCACCGCGATTTTACCTGCAATTCGTTGAAGGGCTCCGGTGACGAAGACGAAGGCGCGAGAGGGATGAGAGGAGAGAGCGGAGTGAGGCAACTGCGTCTGGACTCGCTGTGGTTGATGTGGAGGGCACGACGCCTACGGGGAAAGTGTCGTGGTGGGGGTGGTGGTTGTGGTGGTGGTGATGACTCCTCTGGGCAAGGGAGGGGTTGAGAGAGGTGGGGGTGTTGGGGGGGTTGGGGGGGGCAGCCCCCCCCCCACCCCTCTGGCCAGCCCCCACCTACTCAGCCCCGCCTCTCTCCACGGTGGATCGATCGGAGAGAGAGGTTTCGGAGGCGAGGGGATTGATCGTCCGATGAGGGGAGCCTTTCACAGATTTAGTGAGAGGGGAGGGGAGGGAGGGGAGGGAGGGAGGGAGGGATGAGAGGGAGGGAGGAAGGAGAGGGGGGGAGGGAGGAGAGGGGGGGAGGGAGGGAGGAGATGGAGGGAGAGGAGGGAGGAGAGGGAGGATAGTGAGGGAGAGAGGGGAGGGAGGGAGGGAGGGGAGGGAGGGGAGGGAGGAGAGGGAGGGAGGGAGGGAGGGGAGGGAGGAAGAAGAGGGGGGGAGGGGAGGGAGGGGAGGGAGGGGAGGGAGGGAGGAGAGGGAGGGGAGTCAGGAGAGGGAGGGAGGGGAGGGGGGAGGGAGGAGAGGGAGGGGAGGGAGGGAGGGAGGGAGGGAGGGGAGGGAGGGAGGGAGGAGAGGGGGGGAGGGAGGAAAGGGAGGGATGAGAGGGAGGGAGGAGAGGGGGGGGAGGGAGGTGAGGGGAAGGAGGGAGAGGAGGGAGGAGAGGGAGGATAGTGAGGGAGGGAGGGGAGGGAGGAGAGGGAGGGGAGGGAGGGAGGAAAGGGAGGGATGAGAGGGAGGGAGGGAGGAGAGGGGAGGGAGGGAGGAAAGGGAGGGATGAGAGGGAGGGAGGGAGGAGAGGGGGGGAGGGTGGGAGGAGAAGGAGGGAGAGGAGGGAGGAGAGGGAGGATAGTGAGGGAGGGAGGGGAGGGAGGAGAGGGAGGGGAGGGAGGGGAGGGAGGAGAGGGAGGGGAGGGAGGGAGGGGGGAGAGGGAGGGGAGGGAGGGAGGGAGGGAGGAGAGGGAGGGGAGGGAGGGAGGGAGGGAGGGAGGGAGGAAAGGGAGGGATGAGAGGGAGGGGAGGGAGGGGAGGGAGGAGAGGGAGGGGAGGGAGGGGAGGGAGGGGAGGGAGGAGAGGGAGGGAGGGGGGAGAGGGAGGGGAGGGAGGAGAGGGAGGATAGTGAGGGAGGGAGGGGAGGGAGGAGAGGGAGGGGAGGGAGGGGAGGGAGGAGAGGGAGGAGAGGGAGGGGAGGGAGGGAGGGAGGAGAGGGAGGGGAGGGAGGGAGGGAGGGAGGAAAGGGAGGGATGAGAGGGAGGGGAGGGAGGGGAGGGAGGAGAGGGAGGGGAGGGAGGGGAGGGAGGGGAGGGAGGAGAGGGAGGGGAGGGAGGGAGGGGGGAGAGGGAGGGGAGGGAGGGAGGGAGGGAGGAGAGGGAGGGGAGGGAGGGAGGGAGGGAGGGAGGGAGGAAAGGGAGGGATGAGAGGGAGGGGAGGGAGGGGAGGGAGGGGAGGGAGGGAGGAGAGGGAGGGGAGGGAGGGAGGGAGGAGAGGGAGGGGAGGGAGGGAGGGAGGAGAGGGAGGGGAGGGAGGGGGGAGAGGGAGGGGAGGGAGGGAGGGAGGGAGGGAGGGAGGAAAGGGAGGGATGAGAGGGAGGGAGGGAGGAGAGGGGGGGAGGGTGGGAGGAGAAGGAGGGAGAGGAGGGAGGAGAGGGAGGATAGTGAGGGAGGGAGGGGAGGGAGGAGAGGGAGGGGAGGGAGGGAGGGAGGAGAGGAGGGGAGGGAGGGAGGGGGGAGAGGGAGGGATGGAGGGAGGGAGGAGAGGGAGGGGAGGGAGGGAGGGAGGGAGGGTGGAAAGGGAGGGATGAGAGGGAGGGGAGGGAGGGAGGGGAGGGAGGAGGGAGGAGAGGGAGGGGAGGGAGGGAGGGAGGAGAGGGAGGGGAGGGAGGAGAGGGAGGGGAGGGAGGGAGGGGGGAGACAGAGGGGAGGGAGAGAGGGAGGAAAGGGAGGGATGAGAGGGAGGGAGGAGAGGGGGGGATGGAGGTGAGGGGGGGAGGGTGGGAGGAGAAGGAGGGAGAGGAGGGAGGAGAGGGAGGATAGTGAGGGAGGGAGGGGAGGGAGGGGGAGGGAGAGGGAGGGGAGGGAGGGAGAGGGAGGGGAGGGAGGGGAGGGAGGGAGAGGGAGGGGAGGGAGGGGAGGGAGGAGAGGGAGGGGAGGGAGGGAGGAAGAAGAGGGGGGGAGGGGAGGGAGGGAGGGGAGGTTGTGCTGGTGGCGGTGGAGAAGAGAGAGGGGAGAGAGTGGAAGGGAGACGCAAGGAATGTGAACTGGTGATAGTGAAACTTGTTATCGTAACGGGGTTATTGACGTCCCACTGAGCTGCTGCTGCTGCCGCTGCTGCTGCTGCTGCGTGTTCCAGACGTGACTTGGACATCACAGACGATAGCGGCTCATCATCAGCGTCATCATCATCATCGTCGTCATCAACATCATCGTAGTCATCATCGCCATCATCATCGTCGTCATCATCAGCGTCATCATCATCGTCATCATCGCCGTCATCATCGTCATCATCATCGTCATCATCATTGTCATCATCGTCATCATCATCGTCGTCATCATCGTCGTCATCATCATGATCGTCATCATCATCATCGTCATCATCGTCGTCATCATCGTCGCCATCGTCATCATCACCGTCATCGTCATCATCGAGGTAACATCTCTCAGTGTCTGGGATAGAACCCACGACCTCCTGCGCACCAGGCGAGGTAGTCAACATCTCTCAGTGTCTGGGATTGAACCCACGACCTCCTGCGCACCAGGCGAGGTAGTCAACATCTCTCAGTGTCTGGGATTGAACCCACGACCTCCGGCGCACCAGGCGAGGTAGTCAACATCTCTCAGTGTCTGGGGATTGAACCCACGACCTCCTGCGTACCAGGCGAGGTAGTCAACATCTCTCAGTGTCTGGGATTGAACCCACGACCTCCTGCGCACCAGGCGAGGTAGTCAACATCTCTCAGTGTCTGGGATTGAACCCACGACCTCCTGCGTACCAGGCGAGGTAGTCAACATCTCTCAGTGTCTGGGATTGAACCCACGACCTCCTGCGCACCAGGCGAGGTAGTCAACATCTCTCAGTGTCTGGGATTGAACCCACGACCTCCTGCGCACCAGGCGAGGTAGTCAACATCTCTCAGTGTCTGGGATTGAACCCACGACCTCCTGCGCACCTGGCGAGGTAGTCAACATCTCCTAGCCACCTCGGCGCCAGGAGAGAGTGGAGGAGGAGGAGGAGGGGGAGAGAGGGGAGAGTGAGCGCAGGGAGATGAGAAGGCAGATAGGAGAGAGATTTATGGTGATGGAGACATCCGCCTCGGGGTTGACAATTCAGATTACGGGACACGAAAAGAATGTAACGGCGCAGCCCCTGCAATGCCCCTGATGGCGGCACTGCCGGCAGAACGAGGCCTCATCCTCCTCCTCCACTAGAGCCCCGCTCTACACAGAGACCCATAGACTCATCACACAGAGAAACATAGACTCACCACATAGAGACCCATAGACTCACCACATAGAGACCCATAGACGCATCACACAGAGACTCATCACACAGAGAAACATAGACTCATCACACAGAGACCCCATCACACAGAGAAACATAGACTTCTCAGCCATAGACTCATCACACAGAGACTCACAGACTCATCACACAGAGACCCATAGACTCATCACACAGAGACTCATCACACAGAGAAACATAGACGCATCACACACGCATCACACAGAGACCCATCACACAGAGAAACATAGACTTCTCAGCCATAGACTCATCACACAGAGACTCACAGACTCACCACACAGAGAGCCATAGACTCACCACACAGAGAGACCCACAGACTCACCACACAGAGACCCATAGACTCACACATAGAGACCCATAGACTCACCACACAGAGACCCACAGACTCACCACACAGAGACCCATAGACGCACACATAGAGACCCATAGACTCACCACATAGAGACCCATAGACTCATCACACAGAGAGACCCACAGACTCACCACACAGAGACCCATAGACTCACCACATAGAGACCCATAGACTCATCACACAGAGAGACCCACAGACTCACCACACAGAGAGCCATAGACTCATCACACAGAGAGCCATAGACTCATCACACAGAGAGACCCACAGACTCACCACACAGAGACCCATAGACTCATCACACAGAGAGACCCACAGACTCACCACACAGAGAGCCATAGACTCATCGCACAGAGAGCCATAGACTCATCACACAGAGAGACCCACAGACTCACCACACAGAGACCCATAGACTCACCACATAGAGACCCATAGACTCATCACACAGAGAGACCCACAGACTCACCACACAGAGAGCCATAGACTCATCACACAGAGATCCATGGACTCATCGCACAGAGAGCCATAGACTCATCGCACAGAGAGCCATAGACTCATCACACAGAGACCCACAGACTCACCCACACACACAGAGAGACCCACAGACTCACCACACAGAACCATAAATTATCAGGGGTTGGCTACGTACGGTGCGAAAGAAGTTCGACACGCTGCACAACTCAGACGGCGCTGCACTAATCAGTCTCACGAAGGCAAAATAATCTCTCCCCGTGTTGCCTCTAGCAGAGTGTTCGGCCAAGTGTCGTGAGTAAGCGAGTAGTAGCACTGCCCGCCCGGCCGTCTTTGTCTCCCCCATTTGAGGCCGAGTCGACCTAGGGGGGGGGGGTGGACTCAGGTTCGGTTCAGGCGACCGCCGATCACATCCCTTGTTTGCGTAGCGTAACCTGCGCGCTAACCGCAGCGCCTCCGCTCCCCGCGAAGCTATGCAGGTGCCGGGCGTGACCCCATCGGACCGCTTCGGGGTATGGGGCCACACCCAAAGCACGTGACTTTAAACGATGCCCCGCCAAGCCCAGAGACACAGACCCACCCCTACTCACCCAGCCCCACTCACCACCTCCACCACTACCACTACCCCCATTGCCCCACCCACCCACACCCCACCCACCCCCACCCACTCATACCCCCATTGCCCCACCCACCCCCACCCACTCATACCCCCCCACCCCCCCACCCACCCATACCCCCACCCACCCCCCACCCACCCATACCCACCCACCCCCACCCACTCATACCCCCAAGGCCCACCCACCCCTACCCACCCAGCCCCACTCCTCACCTCCACCCCTACCCCTACCCCCATTGCCCCACCCCACCTATACCCCCATTGCCCCACTCATCCAGCCCCACCCCCACCCACCCACCCATACCCCCCCAGCCCCACCCACTCATACCCACCCACCCCCACCCACCCATACCCCCCCACCCACTCATACCCACCCCCACCCACCCCACCCATACCCCACCCACCCCCACCCACCCATACCCCCCCACCACCACCCACTCATACCCCCCCCAGCCCCACCCACTCATACCCCCCCAGCCCCACCCACTCATACCCCCCCCACCCCCACCCACCCATACCCACCCCACCCCCACCCACTCATACCCCCAAGGCCCACCCACCCCTACCCACCCAGCCCCACTCCTCACCTCCACCCCTACCCCTACCCCCATTGCCCCACCCCACCTATACCCCCATTGCCCCACTCATCCAGCCCCACCCACCCACTCATACCCCCCCAGCCCCACCCACTCATACCCCCCACCCCCACCCACTACCCCCCCACCCCCACCACTCATACCCCCCCCACCCCCACCCACTCATACCCCCCCAAGCCCCAACCCACCCATACACCCCCACCCCCACCCACTCATACCCCCCCACCCCCACCCACTCATACCCCCCCAGCCCCACCCACTCATACCCCCCGCACCACCCCCCACCCACTCATACCCCCCCACCCCCACCCACTCATACCCCCCCAGCCCCCACCCACTCATACCCCCCCACCCCCACCCACTCATACCCCCCCAGCCCCCACCCACTCATACCCCCCCCACCCCCACCCACTCATACCCCCCCAGCCCCACCCACTCATACTCCCCCAGCCCCACCCACTCATACCCCCCCAGCCCCACCCCCACTCATACCCCCCCAGCCCCACCCACTCACCCCCCCAGCCCCACCCACCACCCCCCCAGCCCCACCCACCATACCCCCCAGCCCCACCCACCCATACATACCCCCCAGCCCCACCCATACACCCCCAGCCCCACCCACTCATACCCCCCCCACCCCCACCCACTCATACCCCCCCAGCCCCACCCACTCATACCCCCCCAGCCCCACCCACCCATACACCCCCAGCCCCACCCACTCATACCCCCCCACCCCCACCCACTCATACCCCCCCCAGCCCCACCCACTCATACCCCCCACCCCACCCACTCATACCCCCCAGCCCCACCCACTCATACCCCACCCACCCCCACCCACTCATACCCCACCCACCCCCCACCCACTCATACCCCCCCCACCCCCACCCACTCATACTCCCCCAGCCCCACCCACATCATACCCCCCCAGCCCCCACCCACTCATACTCCCCCAGCCCCACCCACTCATACCCCCCCAGCCCCACCCACTCATACCCCACCCACCCCCACCCACTCATACCCCCCCACCCCACCCACTCATACCCCTCCAGCCCCACCCACTCATACCCCCCCAGCCCCACCCACTCATACCCCACCCACCCCCACCCACTCATACCCCCACTGCCCCACCCACGCATACCCCACCCACCCCCCACGCACTCATACCCCCCCAGCCCCCACCCACTCATACCCCCACTGCCCCACCCACTCATACCCCCCCAGCCCCACCCACTCATACCCCACCCACCCCCACCCACTCATACCCCCCCAGCCCCACCCACTCATACTCCCCCAGCCCCACCCACTCATACCCCCCCCAGCCCCACCCACTCATACCCCCCCAGCCCCACCCACTCATACACCCCCAGCCCCACCCACTCATACCCCACCCAGCCCCACCCACCCATACACCCCCCAGCCCCACCCACTCATACCCCCCCAGCCCCACCCACTCATACCCCCCCCAGCCCCACCCACTCATACCCCCCCAGCCCCACCCACTCATACCCCCCCCAGCCCCACCCACGCATACCTCACCCAGCCCCACCCACGCATACCCCACCCAGCCCCACGCACTCATACCCCCCCAGCCCCACCCACCCATACACCCCCAGCCCCACCCACTCATACATCCCCACTGCCCCCACCCACTCATTCCCCACCCTCACCCACCCATACCCCACCCACCCTCACCCACTCATTCCCCACCCCCACCCCCACCCACTCATTCCCCACCCTCACCCACCCATACCCCACTGCCACCCCCACCCACTCATACCCCCCCCACCCCCCACCCACTCATACCCACCCCCACCCCCACCCACTCATACCCCCCCACCCCCACCCACTCATACCCACCCCCACCCACTCATACCCACCCCCACCCACTCATACTCACCCCCCACCCCCCACCCACTCATACCCCCCCACCCCCACCCACTCATACCCCCCCACCCCCCACCCACTCATACCCACCCCCCACCCACTCATACCCCTCCCACCCACCCATGCCCCACCCACCCCCACCCACTCATACCCCTCCCACCCACCCATGCCCCACCCACCCCCACCCACTCATACCCACCCCCACCCCCACCCACTCATACCCCCCACCCCCAGCCCCACCCACTCATACCCCCCCACCCCCACCCACTCATACCCCCCCACCCCCACCCACTCATACCCCCCCACCCCCACCCCCACCCACTCATACCCCCCCACCCCCACCCACTCATACCCCCACTGCCACACCCACTCATACCCCCCACCCACTCATACCCCCCCCCACCCACCCACTCACTCATACCCCCACCCACCCCCACCCACTCATACCCCCACCCACCCCCACCCACTCATACGCCCCCCACCCACTCATACCCCCCCCACCCCCACCCACCCATACCCCACCCACCCCCACCCACTCATACCCCTCCCACCCACCCATGCCCCACCCACCCCCACCCACCCATGCCCACCCACCCCCACCCACCCCCACCCACTCATACCCTAGAGGGAAAGGGGCGTGATCTTAGAGGGAAAGTGGCGTGACCTTAGAGGAAAAGGGGCGGGCCTTAGAGGGAAAGGGGCGTGAGCTTAGAGGGAAAGGGGTGTGATCTTAGATGGAAAGGGGCGTGACCTTAAAGGGAAAGTGGCGTGACCTTAGATGGAAAGGGGCGTGACCTTAGAGGAAAAAGGGCGTGACCTTGGAGGGGCGTGGTCTTGGAGTGGAATGGGCGTGACCTTATAAAGGGGCGTGGTCTTGGAGTGGAATGGGCGTGGCCTTAGAAAGGGGCGTGGTCTTGAACTGGAATGGGCGTGACCTTAGAAAGGGGCGTGGTCTTGGAGTGGAGTGGGCGTGACCTTAGAAAGGGGCGTGGTCTTGGAGTGAAATGGGCGTGACCTTAGAGAGGGGCGTGGTCTTGGAGTAGAAGGGGCGTGACCTTAGAGAGGGGCGTGGTCTTGGAGTGAAATGGGCGGGGCCTAAAAAGGAAAGGTGCCGAGTGCAAAATTGGTAGAGACTCGAGGCCTAATCCAGGCAGTGTAAACAATCTGCCTCCCTTGAGGTCGACATTCCCCCGTCGATTCAAGCCATCGGAAGCTTCCTTGCTGCCAATGAAGCCACAGTAGCTGCATCTTCTTGGTTCTTTCGGTAAAGTCATAATACAAATAAAATACAATTCTCACGACGTTTCGGCCACAACGCAGGCAGCCGTCCTCAGGTGGAGAACAGGTCTGTCGGGAAGACAGCGTCTGAATGAAACACCACCAGGCTTGGCAGCGTATATTTAAGCTGCTGGGTTGGAGGGGGGGGGAAGGGCGCCTTGACAAAAGATTTTGCATATCAAGAGGAATTTAGCATATTTATGGGAAATGCAGATATGGGATTAGTACTACTTGTGAAAAGGGTAGGAGGTGGGCGGGGGGTTTCAAAGTCATATTATGCCCGTGCGTTATGCAGGATTAGCAGCATCAAAGGGAGGGGATAGCATTAATAACATACCCACGGGCCCTGTGCTTTCAAGGGCTACGCGCCAAACGCTTTCAAGGTATCAATTCCGGTTCGGCGATTCTGCACTTGCTCTATTACTATAGTACTATACCGCCTTCGACGTTTGTGGACGACTGGGTGTGTTTACGGTTAGCGATTTGTTCGCATTAGCCGGCTGTATAGCGAATGAAAAAATACAATTTACTTTAGCATGCCAGTTGAAAATTCGTGTGTATGTTTTTTTTAATATTTAGGGAACCCAGCGGCAGCAGGCATCGTCAGAGTTGGGATCGAACCCACGACCTCCTCTATACCAGGTGAGGTAGTCAACATCTCGTAGCCACCGTGATGATGATGATGAGAGAGAGACGAAGACTCCAAATATACAGCAGCAGCAGGCATCGTCAGAGTTGGGATTGAACCCACGACCTCCTGTGTACCAGGCGAGGTAGTCAACATCTCCTAGCCACCGTGATGATGATGATGATGAGAGAGAGAGACGCAGACTCCAAACATACAGCAGCAGCAGGCATCGTCAGAGTTGGGATTGAACCCACGACCTCCTGTGTACCAGGCGAGGTAGTCAACATCTCTGAGTGTCTGGGATCGAACCCACGACCTCCTGTGTAACAGGCGAGGTAGTCAACATCAGTGTCTGGGATTGAACCCATGACCTCCTGCATACCAGGCGAGGTAGTCAACATCTCTCAGTGTCTGGGATCGAACCCACGACCTCCTGCGTACCAGGCGAGGTAGTCAACATCTCTCAGTGTCTGGGATCGAACCCACGACCTCCTGCGTACCAGGCGAGGTAGTCAACATCTCTCAGTGTCTGGGATTGAACCCACGACCTCCTGTATACCAGGCGAGGTAGTCAACATCTTAGACATGGGGGAGAGAGCGATGGGGGGGGGGGTGGAGTGGTTTCTCTACCCACAGCTCTCTCCTCCACACACAACACTTGGGATCTTTTTTTTTTTTCAACCCCACAGCTCTCTCCTCCACACACAACACTTGGGATCTTTTTTTTTTCAAATATAAATTTTTATTATTGGAGCAGTACACCGTACAATATAAATTCATCGTCATATAATCGGAGGAGGAGGAATGGGTTTTGGCAGCACAAAAAGCACTTTCTAATCCCGACCCCCATCGGCCCAGCGTGGTCAATGCAAGGCCCTAAAGACAGGCTTCCATCTTCGTGATATAAAAAAAAACAAATTTTAGGGCTTTTAGGGCCTTTAGCCTCAGGCATCGGCTTCCCAAGCAGAAACTTCAAAGTGTGCGACAAGCGTTATGGCGGCGTGCGTCTCTCTCTCTCTGCCTCTCCACTCCTCACCTCCCCGCTCCCCTATAACTCTCCACCTCTCTCCTCCAAACCTCCTACCCCTCCCCTAACCCCGCTACCCCCTCCCCTAACCCTTCTACCCCCTACCCCTAACCCTCCTACCCCCTACCCCTAACCCTCCTACCCCCCTCCCCTAACCCTTCTACCCCCCTCCCCTAACCCTTCTACCCCCTACCCCTAACCCTCCTACCCCTAACCCTCCTACCCCCCTCCCCTAACCCTCCTACCCCCTCCCCTAACCCTCCTACCCCCTCCCCTAACCCTTCTACCCCCTACCCCTAACCCCCCTACCCCTAACCCCCCTACCCCCTACCCCCTAACCCTCCTACCCCTAACCCTCCTACCCCTAACCCTCCTACCCCTAACCCTCCTACCCCTAACCCTCCTACCCCTAACCCTCCTACCCCTAACCCTCCTACCCCTAACCCTCCTACCCTTAACCCTCCTACCCCTTACCCCTAACCCTCCTACCTCTCTCCTACCCCCCTCCCCTACCCCCCCTCCCCTACCCCACCTCTCCTACCCCCCATCTCCAACCCCCCCGCTCCTACCCCACTCCTACCTCAACCCCCCCTCTCCTCCACACACTCACTCACACAACTCCTTCGTCACACGCACCTCGCGCTCAAACCCACTACTATTTCACCTCCAAAAGAGATCGTCAGGGAAAGGGGGGGGGGGAGTAGGGGTGGTGGAGTGTGCTAAGCCTCTACGGGGATACACAGGGGAGGGGAAGGCGGCGAGCGATTAACCATTTCACGGCGGCGGTGAGAAGGGAAAATGGCGGCGGCGGCCATCTTGTTGTCGTTGTTGATGTTGTTGTTGTTGTTGTCGCCGCCAAGAGGCCGTGCCTCAACCCCGCACGCCCATCAGCTTCCTCACGACTTCTCGCCGCTCTCAGACTCCTTACGTTCCCGTTGGATGTCTGCGGACGAAAAAGGTTCGGGCTTGTGAACAAGACCCACAGGCCGCACCAAACACACACACACACATCTATAGTAGTAGTGGTGTGTGTAGTGTGTGGTGTGTGTGGTGTGTGTGGTGTCACACACTGTATGTGTGTGGTAACACACACTGTATGTGTGTAGTGTGTGTGTAGTAACACACGGCATGTGAACACGACCCACAAGCCGCACCAAACACACACATCTATAGTAGTAGTGGTGTGTGTGTGTAGTGTGTGTGTGTAGTGTGTGTGTGTGTGTGTAGTGTCACACACTGTATGTGTGTAGTGTGTGTGGTAACACACGGCATGTGAACACGACCCACAAGCCGCACCACACACACAGCCATCCGTTCAAAAACGGACGGACACATCTATAGTAGTAGTGGTGGTGCGTGTGTAGTAAACACACCGTGTGTGTGTGCGCGCGTGTGTGTGTAGTCGCACCGTGTGTGTGTGTAGTAAACAGTTTGTGTGGTAAAACTGTTTGTGTGCGTGTGTGTGTGTGGTAAACACAGTGTGGTAACAGTGTGTGTGTGTAGTGTGTGTGTGTGTTTAGTGTGTGTAACACTGTGTGTGTGTGTAGTGTGTGTAGTGTGTGTGTGTGTAACACTGTGTGTGTGTGTGTAACACTGTGTGTGTGTGTGTAACACTGTGTGTGTGTATGTGTGTGACACTGTGTGTGTGTATGTGTGTGACACTGTGTGTGTGTATGTGTGTGACACTGTGTGTGTGTATGTGTGTGACACTGTGTGTGTGTGTGTGTAACACTGTGTGTGTGTGTGTGTAACACTGTGTGTGTGTGTGTGTAACACTGTGTATGTGTGTGACACTGTGTGTGTGTATGTGTGTGACACTGTGTGTGTGTGTGTGTAACACTGTGTGTGTGTGTGTGTAACACTGTGTGTGTGTGTGTGTAACACTGTGTGTGTGTGTGTGTGACACTGTGTGTGTGTAGTGTGTGTGTGTGTGTAACACTGTGTGTGTGTGTGTAACACTGTGTGTGTGTGTGTGTAACACTGTGTGTGTGTGTGTGTGTAACACTGTGTGTGTGTAGTGTGTGTGTGTGTGTAACACTGTGTGTGTGTGTGTGTAACACTGTGTGTGTGTGTGTGTAACACTGTGTGTGTGTGTGTGTGTAACACTGTGTGTGTGTAGTGTGTGTGTGTGTGTAACACTGTGTGTGTGTGTGTAACACTGTGTGTGTGTGTAACACTGTGTGTGTGTGTGTAGTGTGTGTGTGTGTAACACTGTGTGTGTGTGTGTGTGTAACACTGTGTGTGTGTAACACTGTGTGTGTGTGTGTGTAACACTGTGTGTGTGTGTGTGTGACACTGTGTGTGTGTGTGTAACACTGTGTGTGTGTGTGTGTGTAACACTGTGTGTGTGTGTGTGTGTAACACTGTGTGTGTGTGTGTGTGTAACACTGTGTGTGTGTGTGTGACACTGTGTGTGTGTGTGTGACACTGTGTGTGTGTGTGTGTATCACACTGTGTGTGTGTGTGTGTAACACTGTGTATGTGTGTGACACTGTGTGTGTATGTGTGTGACACTGTGTGTGTGTGTGTGACACTGTGTGTGTGTGTGTGACACTGTGTGTGTGTGTGTGTGACACTGTGTGTGTGTGTGTAACACTGTGTGTGTGTGTGTGACACTGTGTGTGTGTGTGTGTGACACTGTGTGTGTGTGTGTGTGTAACACTGTGTGTGTGTGTGTGACACTGTGTGTGTGTGTGTGTAACACTGTGTGTGTGTGTGTGTGTGACACTGTGTGTGTGTGTGTGTAACACTGTGTGTGTGTGTGTGTGTAACACTGTGTGTGTGTGTAACACTGTGTGTGTGTGTGTGTGTAACACTGTGTGTGTGTGTGTAACACTGTGTGTGTGTGTGTGTGTAACACTGTGTGTGTGTGTGTGTGTAACACTGTGTATGTGTGTGACACTGTGTGTGTGTATGTGTGTGACACTGTGTGTGTGTGTGTGTAACACTGTGTGTGTGTGTGTGTAACACTGTGTGTGTGTGTGTGTAACACTGTGTATGTGTGTGACACTGTGTGTGTGTATGTGTGTGACACTGTGTGTGTGTGTGTGTAACACTGTGTGTGTGTGTGTGTGTAACACTGTGTGTGTGTGTGTGACACTGTGTGTGTGTGTGTAACACTGTGTGTGTGTGTGTGTGACACTGTGTGTGTGTGTGTGTGTGACACTGTGTGTGTGTGTGTGTGTAACACTGTGTGTGTGTGTGTGACACTGTGTGTGTGTGTGTGTAACACTGTGTGTGTGTGTGTGTAACACTGTGTGTGTGTGTGTGTAACACTGTGTGTGTGTGTGTAACACTGTGTGTGTGTGTGTGTGTAACACTGTGTGTGTGTGTGTAACACTGTGTGTGTGTGTGTGACACTGTGTGTGTGTGTAACACTGTGTGTGTGTGTGTGAGTAACACTGTGTGTGTGTGTGTGTGTAACACTGTGTGTGTGTGTGTGAAACACTGTGTGTGTGTGTGTGTGACACTGTGTGTGTGTGTGTGACACTGTGTGTGTGTGTGTGTGTAACACTGTGTGTGTGTGTGTGAAACACTGTGTGTGTGTGTGTAACACTGTGTGTGTGTGTAACACTGTGTGTGTGTGTAACACTGTGTGTGTGTGTAACACTGTGTGTGTGTGTGTGTAACACTGTGTGTGTGTGTGTGTAAGTGTGTGTGTAACACTGTGTGTGTGTGTGTGTAACACTGTGTGTGTGTGTGTGTAACACTGTGTGTGTGTGTGTGTAACACTGTGTGTGTGTGTGTGTAACACTGTGTGTGTGTGTGTGTAACACTGTGTGTGTGTGTGTAACACTGTGTGTGTGTGTGTGTGTAACACTGTGTGTGTGTGTGTGTAACACTGTGTGTGTGTGTGTGTAACACTGTGTGTGTGTGTGTGTAACACTGTGTGTGTGTGTGTGTAACACTGTGTGTGTGTGTGTGTAACACTGTGTGTGTGTAGTGTGTGTAGTGTGTGTAGTGTGTGTGTGTAATGTGTGTGTGTGTGTAACACTGTGTGTGTGTGTAACACTGTGTGTGTGTGTGTAAGTGTGTGTGTAACACTGTGTGTGTGTGTGTGTAACACTGTGTGTGTGTGTGTGTAACACTGTGTGTGTGTGTGTAACACTGTGTGTGTGTGTGTGTAACACTGTGTGTGTGTAACACTGTGTGTGTGTGTGTGTAACACTGTGTGTGTGTGTGTGTAACACTGTGTGTGTGTGTGTAACACTGTGTGTGTGTAGTGTGTATAGTGTGTGTGTGTAGTGTGTGTGTGTAGTGTGTGTGTGTAGTGTGTGTGTAGTGTGTGTGTGTAGTGTGTGTGTGTGTGTGTGTGTGTGTGTGTGTGTGTGTGTGTGTAGTGTGTGTGTAGTGTGTGTGTGTGTAGTGTGTGTAGTGTGTGTGTGTGTGTGTGTGTGTGTGTGTGTAGTGTGTGTGTGTAGTGTGTGTGTGTAGTGTGTGTGTGTAGTGTGTGTGTGTGTAGTGTGTGTGTGTGTGTAGTGTGTGTGTGTAGTGTGTGTGTGTAGTGTGTGTGTAGTGTGTGTGTGTGTGTAGTGTGTGTGTGTGTGTAGTGTGTGTGTGTAGTGTGTGTGTGTGTGTAGTGTGTGTGTGTAGTGTGTGTGTGTAGTGTGTGTGTGTAGTGTGTGTGTAGTGTGTGTGTGTAGTGTGTGTGTGTAGTGTGTGTGTGTAGTGTGTGTGTGTAGTGTGTGTGTGTAGTGTGTGTGTGTGAGTGTGTGTGTGTAGTGTGTGTGTGAGTGACCAACCTTCCTTGGTGGGCAGCCAGACCTTCTCCTCCGTGGTGGTGGCCTTCAGCTTGTCCTTGTCGAACTTGTCCACCTCGGACAGGTCGGGCTTCTCCATTTCCACGGCTGAGGAAACAAACATCAACATCATCATCACCATCATCATCGCCATCATCACCACCATCACTATCACCACCATCACCACCATAGCCATCATCATCACCACCACCATCATCACCATCATCATCATCACCATCACCACCATCACCACCATAGCCATCATCACCATCACCACCATAGCCATCATCACCATAGCCATCATCATCACCATAGCCATCATCATCACCACCATCACCACCATAGCCATCATCACCACCATCACTATCACCACCATCACTATCACCACCATCATCATCATCACCACCATCATCATCACCACCATCATCATCATCACCACCATCATCATCACCACCATAGCCATCATCACCATCATAGCCATCATCACCACCATCATCACCACCATAGCCATCATCACCATCATAGCCATCATCACCATCATCACTATCACCACCATCACCATCATAGCCATCATCACCACCACAGCCATCATCACCATCATCATCATCATCATAGCCATCATCACCACCATAGCCATCATCACCATCATCATCACCACCACCATCACCACCATCATCATCATCACCATCATAGCCATCATCACCACCATCACTATCACCACCATCATCATCACCACCATAGCCATCATCACCATCATAGCCATCATCACCACCATCACTATCACCACCATCATCATCACCACCATCACCACCATAGCCATCATCACCATCATAGCCATCATCACCACCATCACTATCACCACCATAGCCATCATCATCACCATAGCCATCATCATCACCATAGCCATCATCATCACCATCACTATCACCACCATCATCACCACCATCATCATCACCACCATCATCACCATAGCCATCATCATCACCATAGCCATCATCATCACCATAGCCATCATCATCTCCATCACTATCGCCATCACCATCATCACCACCATCACCACCATCACCACCATCACCACCATCACCACCATAGCCATCATCATCACCATAGCCATCATCATCACCATCACTATCACCATAGCCATCACCACCATCACCACCATCATCATCACAGCCATCACCATCACTACCACCATCATCACCATCACTACCACCATCATCACCATCACTACCACCATCATCACCACCACCATAGCCATCATCATCACCACTATCATCACCATCATCATCACCATCACCATCATCACCACCACCACCACCATAGCCATCATCACCATCATCATCACCATCATAGCCCCATAGAGACACAGAGACAGAGACCCCACACCCATACACCCCCTCCATCGTGCCTCAGAGACCCATAGAGACAGAGACAGACCCATAGACACCCCACACCCAGACCCATAGACACCCATAGAGACCCCACACCCAGACCCATAGACACCCCACACCCAGACCCATAGAGACCCATAGAGACCCCACACCCAGACCAATAGAGACCCATAGAGACCCCACACCCAGACCAATAGAGACCCATAGAGACCCCACACCCAGACCCATAGAGACCTATAGGAGACCCCACACCCAGACCCATAGACACCCCACACCCAGACCCATAGAGACCTATAGGAGACCAACACCAACACTAAAACATTATATTCACTTGTTCCCCAGACTGCAAGACCCCGTGCCATCACAACGCGATCGCAACGCAACAGCAACGGCCGCTATCATCATCATCCTCGTCGTCGTCGTCATCGTCATCATCGTCAGCGTCATCATCATCGTCATCATCATCGTCGTAGCAGCCGCCAAGAATAATAATCTGAACGGGGAGCGATGGTCCTTCTAAAAAAATGTGGAGGTGGGGGGGGGGAAACCGGAGGACTTGGAGCAGGAATCTTCAGGGGTCAGGATTGAACCCACGACCTCCTGCGTACCAGGCGAGGTAGTCAACATCTCTCAGGGTCTGGGATTGAACCCACGACCTCCTGCGCACCAGGCGAGGTAGTCAACATCTCTCAGGGTCTGGGATTGAACCCACGACCTCCTGCGTACCAGGCGAGGTAGTCAACATCTCTCAGGGTCTGGGATTGAACCCACGACCTCCTGCGTACCAGGCGAGGTAGTCAACATCTCTCGGGGTCTGGGATTGAACCCACGACCTCCTGCGTACCAGGCGAGGTAGTCAACATCTCTCAGTGTCTGGGATAGAACCCACGACCTCCTGTGTACCAGGCGAGGTAGTCAACATCTCTCAGGGTCTGGGATTGAACCCACGACCTCCTGCGCACCAGGCGAGGTAGTCAACATCTCTCAGGGTCTGGGATCGAACCCACGACCTCCTGCGCACCAGGCGAGGTAGTCAACATCTCTCAGTGTCTGGGATTGAACCCACGGACCTCCTGCGCACCAGGCGAGGTAGTCAACATCTCTCAGGGTCTGGGATCGAACCCACGACCTCCTGTGTACCAGGCGAGGTAGTCAACATCTCTCAGTGTCTGGAATTGAACCCACGGCCTCCTGTGTACCAGGCGAGGTAGTCAACATCTCTCAGTGTCTGGGATCGAACCCACGACCTCCTGTGCACCAGGCGAGGTAGTCAACATCTCTCAGTGTCTGGGATCGAACCCACGACCTCCTGTGCACCAGGCGAGGTAGTCAACATCTCTCAGTGTCTGGAATTGAACCCACGACCTCCTGTGTACCAGGCGAGGTAGTCAACATCTCTCAGTGTCTGGGATCGAACCCACGACCTCCTGCGCACCAGGCGAGGTAGTCAACATCTCTCAGTGTCTGGGATCGAACCCACGGACCTCCTGCGCACCAGGCGAGGTAGTCAACATCTCTCAGGGTCTGGGATTGAACCCACGACCTCCTGTGTACCAGGCGAGGTAGTCAACATCTCTCAGTGTCTGGGATTGAACCCACGACCTCCTGTGTACCAGGCGAGGTAGTCAACATCTCTCAGGGTCTGGGATTGAACCCACGACCTCCTGCGCACCAGGCGAGGTAGTCAACATCTCTCGGTCTGGGATTGAACCCACGACCTCCTGCGCACCAGGCGAGGTAGTCAACATCTCTCAGTGTCTGGGATTGAACCCACGACCTCCTGCGCACCAGGCGAGGTAGTCAACATCTCTCAGTGTCTGGGATTGAACCCACGACCTCCTGCGCACCAGGCGAGGCAGTCAACATCTCTCAGTGTCTGGGATTGAACCCACGACCTCCTGCGTACCAGGCGAGGTAGTCAACATCTCTCAGTGTCTGGGATTGAACCCACGACCTCCTGCGCACCAGGCGAGGTAGTCAACATCTCTCAGTGTCTGGGATTGAACCCACGACCTCCTGCGCACCAGGCGAGGTAGTCAACATCTCTCAGTGTCTGGGATTGAACCCACGACCTCCTGCGCACCAGGCGAGGTAGTCAACATCTCTCAGTGTCTGGGATTGAACCCACGACCTCCTGTGTACCAGGCGAGGTAGTCAACATCTCTCAGTGTCTGGGATTGAACCCACGACCTCCTGCGCACCAGGCGAGGTAGTCAACATCTCTCAGTGTCTGGGATTGAACCCACGACCTCCTGCGTAACAGGCGAGGTAGTCAACATCTCTCAGGGTCTGGGATTGAACCCACGACCTCCTGCGCACCAGGCGAGGTAGTCAACATCTCTCAGTGTCTGGGATTGAACCCACGACCTCCTGCGTACCAGGCGAGGTAGTCAACATCTCTCAGTGTCTGGGATTGAACCCACGACCTCCTGCGCACCAGGCGAGGTAGTCAACATCTCTCAGGGTCTGGGATTGAACCCACGACCTCCTGTGCACCAGGCGAGGTAGTCAACATCTCTCAGTGTCTGGGATTGAACCCACGACCTCCTGCGCACCAGGCGAGGTAGTCAACATCTCTCAGGGTCTGGGATCGAACCCACGGACCTCCTGTGTAC
Source organism: Lampetra planeri (assembly GCF_965212315.1). Taxonomy (NCBI): domain Eukaryota; kingdom Metazoa; phylum Chordata; class Hyperoartia; order Petromyzontiformes; family Petromyzontidae; genus Lampetra; species Lampetra planeri. The sequence continues at coordinate 24,448 of NW_027614765.1, read as the reverse complement.
CAGGCGAGGTCGTCAACATCTCTCAGGGTCTGGGATTGAACCCACGGACCTCCTGTGTACCAGGCGAGGTAGTCAACATCTACAAGAAAATAACAAATTGGTCACGGTCAAGTCCGGGGCAACGTTCGGAGAGACACAGAAACACGCCTTATTTGGTGACAAACACGCAAAAAAAAAATTGCCCTCAATGCTCTGGCCGGAAATGTGTGGGCGAGCGAGCGAGCGGATAGGTGCTTGCCAACAGCACTTGCCCCTACAGTCTGTTACAGGCTACCTGGGGGAGGGGGGGGTCTTTGTCCGTGTCAGTGCGCGTGTTGTAAAACGCCAAACGTTCGATCAACGTTCGAAAGGTTCAACGCGGCCGATGCGATCGGCACTTCACTACCCCCCAGTGGCATCTCCTAAAGTGAGAGTCAAGTGGCCAACAAGTTAGACTTGGGTGCCTATTAAGTTAAGACTCAAGTGGCCCTTAAGTTATAATAGTGCTGTGTGTAGTGTGTGTGGTAGTAATAGTGGTGGGTGGGTGTGTGTGTGGAGCGTCTTCGCCGGTTAGACACATTTAGGCTGGCCTACCTAACGATCCATCCTGGGTTTAACCTGCAGGCTGGATTGCGTGAGGAGCTCGCAATTCCTTGAAAGATCTGGGCAAAGTCCCATCGGTGAGCTCCTCCGGCAGGCAAGGCTGCGTTGGCTGGGTCATGTAGCCCGCATGCCCAGCCACCGCATGCCTAAACAGCTTTTGTTCGGCCGGATCGAGGGGGCTAAACGGGCGCGGCACGGGCTGGAGAAGAGATGGAGTGATGTGGTACAGGAGGACGTGGAGCTGAGTGGAATTTGCCGATGACTGGTACCAGCGGTGTCAAGATCGGCCTCAGTGGAGGAGGCTCGTGAAGGACGCTACTGGGCAGTTGGAGGCAGTCGCCCTCCAACAACAACGGAGGGCGGAGGAGCGACGCTCACAACAACGAGCGGAGCGCCGGGTGGCTAAAGCACAGCAAGTTGGCACAGTCATCGGCAAGTCCACCTGGGTCTGCCCCGTGACCTCCTGCCAACGGGCGTTCGTGGCCTCAAGGTGCACATGGCCTGGCACAAGCGTCGTGGTGATGTCACCGCCACTTCGTGGCGAATGGCGGTTGTTGTGTGTGCGTGTCGGCGTGTATGTAGGTGTAGGTGTGTATGTAGGTGTGTGTATGTAGGTGTAGGTGTGTATGTAGGTGTGTGTATGTAGGTGTGTGTATGTAGGTGTAGGTGTGTATGTAGGTGTGTGTGTGTAGGTGTGTGTATGTAGGTGTAGGTGTGTATGTAGGTGTGTGTATGTAGGTGTAGGTGTGTATGTAGGTGTGTGTATGTAGGTGTGTGTATGTAGGTGTAGGTGTGTATGTAGGTGTGTGTATGTAGGTGTAGGTGTGTATGTAGGTGTGTGTATGTAGGTGTGTGTATGTAGGTGTAGGTGTGTATGTAGGTGTGTGTGTGTAGGTGTCTGTATATATAGTAGTAGTGTGTGTATGTATATAGTAGTAGTAGTAGTGTATGTATAAAGTAGTATGTGTATGTATATAGTAGTAGTGTGTGTATAGTAGTAGGTGTGTATGTATATATTAGTAGTAGTGCGTATGTATATATTAGTAGTGTGTGTGTGTGTATATAGTAGTAGTGTGTGTGTGTATAGTAGTAGGTGTGTATGTATATAATAGTAGTAGTAGTGTATGTATAAAGTAGTAGTAGTAGTGTATGTATAAAGTAGTATGTGTATGTATATAGTAGTAGGTGTGTATGTATATAGTAGTAGTAGTGTATGTATATAGTAGTAGTAGTGTATGTATAAAGTAGTATGTGTATGTATATAGTAGTAGGTGTGTATGTATATAATAGTAGTGGTGAGTGTGTATAAAGTAGTAGTGTGTGTGTGTGTATATAGTAGTAGTGTGTGTGTGTATAGTAGTAGGTGTGTGTGTGTATATAGTAGTAGTGTATGTATAAAGTAGTGTGTGTATGTATAGTAGTAGGTGTGTATGTATATAATAGTAGTAGTAGTGTATGTATAAAGTAGTAGTAGTAGTAGTGTGTGTATAAAGTAGTATGTGTATGTATATAGTAGTAGGTGTGTGTATATTAGTAGTGGTGAGTGTGTATAAAGTAGTTGTTAAAGTAGTAATGGTTTGCATGTTCATCAGCGGGCTTAAGTGGGGGGGGGGGGCCGTACTTGCTTCGGAAATCCCCGCGACATACCAAACAACGCAGACGTCACAACAGCAACACCACACAGAGACCCATAGACTCACCCACACACACAGAGCCATAGACTCACTCACACAGAGAGCCATAGACTCACACTCACTCACAGAGAGCCATAGACTCACTCACACAGAGAGCCATAGACTCACCCACACAGAGCCATAGACTCACCCACACAGAGCCATAAACTCACCCACACAGAGAGCCATAGACTCACCCACACAGAGCCATAGACTCACCCACACAGAGCCATAGACTCACCCACACAGAGCCATAGACTCACCCACACAGAGCCATAGACTCACCCACACAGAGCCATAGACTCACCCACACAGAGAGCCATAGACTCACACTCACACACACAGAGAGCCATAGACTCACCCACACACACACACGAGCCATAGACTCACCCACACACACAGAGAGCCATAGACTCACCCACACACACACACACGAGCCATAGACTCACCCACACACACACGAGCCATAGACTCACCCACAGAGACCCATAGACTCACACTCACTCACAGAGAGCCATAGACTCACCCACACAGAGAGCCACAGACTCACCCACACACGCAGAGCCATAGACTTACCACAGAGCCATAGACTTACACTCACACACACAGAGAGCCATAGACTCACACTCACACACACAGAGAGCCATAGACTCACACTCACACACACAGAGAGCCATAGACTCACACATAGAGACCCATAGACTCACACTCACTCACAGAGAGCCATAGACTCACTCACACACAGAGAGCCATAGACTCACACTCACTCACAGAGAGCCACAGACTCACCCACACACAGAGAGCCATAGACTCACCCACACACAGAGAGCCACAGACTCACCCACACAGAAAGCCATAGACTCACACACACACACACGAGCCATAGACTCACCCACACACAGAGAGCCATAGACTCACTCACACACAGAGAGCCATAGACTCACCCACACACAGAGAGCCACAGACTCACCCACACAGAGAGCCATAGACTCACACACACACACACACGAGCCATAGACTCACCCACAGAGACCCATAGACTCACCCACACACAGAGAGCCATAGACTCACCCACACACAGAGAGCCATAGACTCACTCACACACAGAGAGCCATAGACTCACCCACACACAGAGAGCCACAGACTCACCCACACAGAGAGCCATAGACTTACACTCACACACACACGAGCCATAGACTCACCCACAGAGACCCATAGACTCACCCACACACAGAGAGCCATAGACTCACCCACACAGAGAGCCATAGACTCACTCACACACAGAGAGCCATAGACTTACCCACACACAGAGAGCCACAGACTCACCCACACAGAAAGCCATAGACTCACACACACACACACGAGCCATAGACTCACCCACACACAGAGAGCCATAGACTCACTCACACACAGAGAGCCATAGACTCACCCACACACAGAGAGCCACAGACTCACCCACACAGAGAGCCATAGACTCACACACACACACACACGAGCCATAGACTCACCCACAGAGACCCATAGACTCACCCACACACAGAGAGCCATAGACTCACCCACACAGAGAGCCATAGACTCACTCACACACAGAGAGCCATAGACTCACCCACACACAGAGAGCCATAGACTCACCCACACAGAGAGCCATAGACTCACCCACACACAGAGAGCCATAGACTCACCCACACAGAGAGCCATAGACTCACCCACACAGAGAGCCATAGACTCACACACACACACACAGAGAGCCATAGACTCACCCACACACAGAGAGCCACAGACTCACCCACACAGAGAGCCATAGACTCACACACACACACACAGAGAGCCATAGACTCACACACACACTCACAGAGAGCCACAGACTCACCCACACACAGAGAGCCACAGACTCACCCACACACGCAGAGCCATAGACTTACCACAGAGCCATAGACTTACACTCACACACACAGAGAGCCATAGACTCACACACACACACACAGAGAGCCATAGACTCACACACACACACACACGAGCCATAGACTCACCCATAGAGACCCATAGACTCACACTCACTCACAGAGAGCCACAGACTCACCCACACACAGAGAGCCACAGACTCACCCACACACAGAGAGCCATAGACTCACCCACACAGAGAGCCATAGACTCACCCACACAGAGAGCCATAGACTCACTCACACACGCAGAGCCATAGACTTACCACAGAGCCATAGACTCACTTCACGCAGAGAGCCATAGACTTACACTCACACACACAGAGAGCCATAGACTCACACACACACGGAGCCATAGACTCACACACACACGGAGCCATAGACTCACACACACACGAGCCATAGACTCACTCACACACGGAGCCATAGACTCACTCACACAGAGAGCCATATACTCACAGACTCAAAGAGCCGTAGACCACACAGAGAGAGACTCAGAGAGATCCATCGACTCAGAGCCACAAACGTACATGGAGTTGTCATTAAATAACTGCTTCTGCGCTTAAAATTGGAAGGAAAATAAATCCAGCTCTGACAATGTAAACATTGGTTCGGCATCCACATGACGAGCATTACTCATACGGCAGAGGTAGTAGTTCCCTGATAGGCACTTCAGCTGGTCCCATGCTGTGTGTGCCAGTGTCACTTGAAGAATGTGGGTCTCAGAGGTAGTTCTCTAATAGCCACTTCAGCGGGTCCCATGCTGTGTGTGCCAGCGTCACTTGAAGAATGTGGGTCTCAGAGGTAGTTCTCTAATAGCCAGTTCAGCTTGTCCCATGCTGTGTGTGCCAGCGTCACTTGAAGAATGTGGGTCTCAGATGTAGTTCTCCAATAGCCAGTTCAGCGGGTCCCATGCTGTGTGTGCTGGTGTCACTTGAAGAATGTGGGTCTCAGATGTAGTTCTCCAATAGCCACTTCAGCGGGTCACATTGCTGTGTGTGCCAGTGTCACTTGAAGAATGTGGGTCTCAGAGGTAGTTCTCTAATAGCCACTTCAGCGGGTCCCATGCTGTGTGTGCCAGTGTCACTTGAAGAATGTGGGTCTCAGATGTAGTTCTCTAATAGCCACTTCAGCGGGTCCCATGCTGTGTGTGCCGGTGTCACTTGAAGAATGTGGGTCTCAGATGTAGTTCTCCAATAGCCACTTCAGCGGGTCACATTGCTGTGTGTGCCAGTGTCACTTGAAGAATGTGGGTCTCAGAGGTAGTTCTCTAATAGCCACTTCAGCGGGTCCCATGCTGTGTGTGCCAGTGTCACTTGAAGAATGTGGGTCTCAGATGTAGTTCTCTAATAGCCACTTCAGCGGGTCCCATGCTGTGTGTGCCGGTGTCACTTGAAGAATGTGGGTCTCAGATGTAGTTCTCTAATAGCCAGTTCAGCTTGTCCCATGCTGTGTGTGCCGGTGTCACTTGAAGAATGTGGGTCTCAGAGGTAGTTCTCTAATAGCCAGTTCAGCTGGTCCCATGCTGTGTGTGCCAGTGTCACTTGAAGAATGTGGGTCTCAGATGTAGTTCTCTAATAGCCAGTTCAGCGGGTCCCATGCTGTGTGTGCCAGTGTCACTTGAAGAATGTGGGTCTCAGAGGTAGTTCTCTAATAGCCACTTCAGCGGGTCACATGCTGTGTGTACCGGTGTCACTTGAAGAATGTGGGTCTCAGAGGTAGTTCTCCAATAGCCAGTTCAACGGGTCCCATGCTGTGTGTGCCGGTGTCACTTGAAGAATGTGGGTCTCAGATGTAGTCCTCTAATAGCCAGTTCAGCGGGTCCCATGCTGTGTGTGCCGGTGTCACTTGAAGAATGTGGGTCTCAGATGTAGTTCTCTAATAGCCACTTCAGCGGGTCACATGCTGTGTGTGCCAGTGTCACTTGAAGAATGGGGGTATCAGAGGTAGTTCTCTAATAGCCACTTCAGCGGGTCCCATGCTGTGTGTGCCGGTGTCACTTGAAGAATGTGGGTCTCAGATGTAGTTCTCTAATAGCCAGTTCAGCTGGTCCCATGCTGTGTGTGCTGGCGTCACTTGAAGAATGGGGGTCTCAGAGGTAGTTCTCTAATAGCCAGTTCAGCTGGTCCCATGCTGTGTGTGCCAGTGTCACTTGAAGAATGTGGGTCTCAGATGTAGTTCTCTAATAGCCAGTTCAGCGGGTCCCATGCTGTGTGTGCCAGTGTCACTTGAAGAATGTGGGTCTCAGAGGTAGTTCTCTAATAGCCACTTCAGCGGTTCCCATGCTGTGTACCGGTGTCACTTGAAGAATGTGGGTCTCAGAGGTAGTTCTCCAATAGCCAGTTCAACGGGTCCCATGCTGTGTGTGCCGGTGTCACTTGAAGAATGTGGGTCTCAGATGTAGTCCTCTAATAGCCAGTTCAGCTGGTCCCATGTTGTGTGTGCCAGTGTCACTTGAAGAATGTGGGTCTCAGATGTAGTTCTCTAATAGCCACTTCAGCGGGTCCCATGCTGTGTGTGCCGGTGTCACTTGAAGAATGGGGGTCTCAGAGGTAGTTCTCTAATAGCCAGTTCAGCGGGTCCCATGCTGTGTGTGCCGGTGTCACTTGAAGAATGTGGGTCTCAGATGTAGTCCTCTAATAGCCAGTTCAGCGGGTCCCATGCTGTGTGTGCCAGTGTCACTTTGAAGAATGGGGGTCTCAGATGTAGTTCTCTAATAGCCAGTTCAGCTGGTCCCATGCTGTGTGTGCCGGTGTCACTTGAAGAATGTGGGTCTCAGATGTAGTCCTCTAATAGCCACTTCAGCGGGTCCCATGCTGTGTGTGCCAGTGTCACTTTGAAGAATGTGGGTCTCAGATGTAGTCCTCTAATAGCCAGTTCAGCTGGTCCCATGCTGTGTGTGCCAGTGTCACTTTGAAGAATGGGGGTCTCAGATGTAGTCCTCTAATAGCCAGTTCAGCTGGTCCCATGCTGTGTGTGCCAGTGTCACTTTGAAGAATGGGGGTCTCAGATGTAGTTCTCTAATAGCCACTTCCGCGGTGGGCTATATGCGGGTCCCAGAGTGGCCGCTTGATATGGGGGGTAGCAAGCTCGGAATGATCGCGAGTTGAGATTCATTTGGCTGCTGCCATCAGTTCCCACGTGGTTGGTGGTGGTGGTGGTTGTGATGATATCAGCCACGTGGTGGTGGTTGTTGTGGTGGTGATGATGGTGGTTGTGGTGATATCATTCACGTGTGGTGGTGGTGATATCAGCCAGGTGGTGGTGGTGGTTGTTGTGGTGGTGATGGTGGTTGTGGTGGTTGTGGTGGTTGTGATGATATCATCCACGTGGTGGTGGTGATATCAGCCACGTGGTGGTTGTTGTGGTGGTTGTGGCGATGGTGGTTGTGGTGGTGGTTGTGGTGGTGATGGTGATGGTTGTGGTGGTTGTGGTGATATCAGCCACGTGGTGGTGGTTGGTGGTGGTGATATCAGCCATGTGGTGGTGGTGGTTGTTGTGTGATGGTGGTTGTGGTGATGGTGGTTGTGGTGGTTGTGGTGATATCAGCCACGTGATGGGTGGTTGGTGGTTGTGGTGATATCAGCCACGTGGTGGGTGGTTGGTGGTGGTTGTGGTGGTTGTGGTGGTTGTGGTGGTGGTGATATCAGCCACGTGGTGGTGGTGGTGGTTGTTGTGGTGGTTGTGGTGGTGGTTGTGGTGGTGGTTGTGGTGGTGGTTGTGGTGGTGGTTGTGGTGGTGGTTGTGGTGGTGGTTGTATCAGCCACGTGGTGGTGGTTGTGGTTGTGATGGTGGTGGTGGTTGTTATGGTGGTGGTGGTTGTGATGGTGATGTTGGTGGTGATTGTGATTGTGGTGGTGATGGTTGTGGTTGTTGTTGTGGTGATGGTGGTGGTGGTGATGGTGATGGTTGTGATTGAGCCGATCTCGTTGCGTGCGACACAAATATGGCCGGTGGGTTTTCGAAAAAGCGTTGCCCTCTGGGGGTCAAATTAACAAACAAAAAAATTAACCCGTAAAAACAACGTTTTTCACTATAAATCCTTTATATGCGTGTTCAATGGGCCACAACCCAGCCCACATTGGTCTTTGAAACGGGCGGCTAGAGTCCTCTCGTCCTCTGGCTTGAGATGGCTGCCACCTATGGGTCAGATGATTGCCTGCCACTATTAAGCAATTGGTCATTAAATATTTGTAAAAAATTCCTAAAATTTTGGAAAAATTTTTTCACGAAAATCAATTGTCACGCACAACGAGTCTGTGTGCAAAATGTCAGCTCGATTGGATCACGGGAAGTGGGTTAAAAAACGACCGAAAGATTTGCACGGTCGTAAGCGCGCAAGCAAGCAAGCAAGTGAACTTAATATAAAGGATTTAAAAATAGTTTACGAGACGTTCACTCAACTTGGAGTGACGGGCAAAGGTAAAGTATGTTCACTGACAGCAGAACGACACTAAATGATAACCAGAGCATGGCAAGGAACGTCATCCAGCAGAGGATACGAACAAAATACAACGAAACATTTTTTTTTTAAATAACTAAAATGGTCATCTATTGAAAACAATACGGATTTTTTTTTATTAAAAAAAAAACACATTTGGTAAATGATTGTAACTTTATAATCATAACAAGATGCCTGGCCCCCCACACAACTCAAACATACAATAGCAGGAAGCTTCGGAGATTGTTTTCCCCCCATAAATTGTTGTTCCGCAAAACACCACCACCACCCACCCACCAACTATACACACCCACACACCCACACACCCACCACACACACCCACCCACCACACACACCCACCCACCAACCCCACCCACCCACCAACCCCACCCACCCACCAACCCCACCCACCCACCAACCCCACCCACCCTACACACCCACCCACCCTACACCCCCCACCCACCATACACACCCACCCACCCACCATACACACCCACCCACCCACCATACACACCCACCCACCCACCATACACACCCACCCACCCACCCACCATACACACCCACCCACCCACACCCACCCACACCCACCCACCCACACCCACCCACCCACACCCACCCACCCTACACACCCCCACCCACTACACCCACCCTACACACCCCCACCCACACCCACACCACCCTACACCCCCCACCACCTACACACCCACCCACCATACACACACACCCTACACCCACCCCCACCATATCCACCCACCACACCCACCCACCCACTAACTATACACACCCTACACCCACCCACCACATACATCCATCCATCAACCCCACCCACCCACCCTACACCCTACCCACCCACCCTACACCCCCCACCCACCCACCCTACACCCCCCACCCACCCTACACCCCCCACCCACCCTACACCCCCCACCCACCCTACACCCCCCACCCACCCTACACCCCCCACCCACCCTACACCCCCCACCCACCCTACACCCTACCCACCCACCCTACACCCTACCCACCCACCCTACACCCTACCCACCCACCCTACACCCCCCACCCACCCTACACCCCCCACCCACCCTACACCCCCCACCCACCCTACACCCCCCACCCACCCTACACCCCCCACCCATACACACAATATCCACCCACCCACCAACCATATCCACCCACCAACCATATCCACCCACCAACCATATTCACCCACCAACCATATTCACCCACCCACCCTATCCACCCACCCTATCCACCCACCCTATCCACCCACCCTATCCACCCACCCTATCCACCCACCCTATCCACCCACCCTATCCACCCACCCTATCCACCCACACTATCCACCCACCCTATCCACCCACCCTATCCACCCACCCTATCCACCCACCCTATCCACCCACACCCACCATATCCACCCACACCCACCGTATCCACCCACCATATCCACCACACCCACCCACCCTATCCACTACACCCACGCAGTGTATAAATCTGCTAGGCAGGTGTTGATGAGACTGGGCAGAGGCTTGGGATGGGCCAACACAACCACTTTTATGTTTAAAAAAAAATGCGCCTTCCTTGCACAGCTGTGCAGAAGCACACACGCACATAGACAAACACACACAGACACATACACACACACAGACAGACACACACAGACAGACACACACAGACAAACACACACAGACAAACACACACAGACAGACAAACACAGACAAACACACACAGACAGACACACACAGACAAACACACACAGACAAACACACACAGACAAACACACACAGACTAACACACACAGACAGACTAACACACACAGACAGACAAACACACAGACAGACAGACAAGCGGTACCTTTGTGATTAACGAGTGCGTTGACAACTTCAAATTGACCCTCGTCTCGCCTGTAACGGGGAAAACGCCCTGCGGCTTATATAGTGGCCAGGCTGCTGATCCGGGCGCTGATTGGCTGCGCGGCCCCCTGCCCCCCCCCGCACGCGCCCCATATCCAACACCGCTGATTGGCTGCGCGCGCTCCCCACACTCCCCCCCAGCCTCCCCCTCCCCCGCGGGACCCATATCCGACACCGCTGATTGGCTGCGCGCGCACCCCACACTCCCCCCCCGCCCAGCCTCCCCCTCCCCCGCGCGCCCCATAATTAACACCGCTGATTGGTTGCCGAGTCCAGGTCCCCCCCACCACCCCCACCGTTCGCTGCAGGCCTCAGCCAATCAGCGCTGTCTCTTTACGAGGTGGGGTGGGGGGGGGGAATTTGTGGGGGGGGGGGGGTGAGGAAATTGGGGGGGGGGGGGTGAAATTTAGGGGGAGGGGGGAGGGGCAACTGACCCGCTTGAGGCGATTGTCCAATCAGGAGTCGCCACACAGCCGGCCGTTTGACGGTTCTGTTGAACCGGTTTGGCGGGGGGGAGGGGGGAAACCGTTAACCGTTAACCGTTTGCGGTGTGGGTCCCCGTTAAAGTTCAACGTAAATAAATGAAGCATTCACATCTCGTCACGTTCACAGCGTATTACAGAAATAGAAAAAAAAACATAGTTTTTAATAATAAAAAAAATTGACCATTTTGCGTTGGTGCGTACAAACCGCACGGCGGCTAAAGGTTACCGCGTGGGTGTCAAACATTCACTTGACCCCCCCCCCGCGCCTCTACGTTTCTGTGTCAGTGTGTGTGTCTGTGTGTGTGTGTCAGTGTGTGTGTGTCAGTGTGTGTGTCAGTGTGTCACTGTGTCTGTATGTGTGTATCAGTGTGTGTGTCAGCGTGTCACTGTGTCTGTATGTGTGTGTCACTGTGTCTGTGTGTGTGTCACTGTGTCTGTGTGTGTGTCAGTGTGTGTGAGTGTGTGTGTCAGTGTGTGTGTCAGTGTGTCACTGTGTCTGTATGTGTGTATCAGTGTGTGTGTCAGCGTGTCACTGTGTCTGTATGTGTGTGTCACTGTGTCTGTGTGTGTGTCACTGTGTCTGTGTGTGTGTGAGTGTGTGTGTCAGTGTGTGTGTCAGAGTGTCACTGTGTCTGTATGTGTGTGTCACTGTGTCTGTGTGTGTCAGTGTGTCTGTGTGTGTGTCACTGTGGCTGTGTGTGTGTGTCAGTGTGTGTTAGTCAGTGTGTGTCTGTTTGTGTGTGTCAGTGTGTGTGTCAGGGTGTCGGTGTGTGTCACTGTGCGTGTCTGTGTCAGTGTGTGTGTGTCTGTGTGTGTCAGTGTGTATCAGTGTGTGTGTCTGTGTGTGTGTATCAGTGTGTGTGTCAGCGTGTCACTTTGTCTGTGTGTGTGTCACTGTGTCTGTGTGTGTGTCACTGTGTCTGTGTGTGTGTCAGTGTGTGTCAGTGTGTGTGTCAGTGTGTGTGTCAGAGTGTCACTGTGTCTGTATGTGTGTGTCACTGTGTCTGTGTGTGTCAGTGTGTCTGTGTGTGTGTCACTGTGGCTGTGTGTGTGTGTCAGTGTGTGTTAGTCAGTGTGTGTCTGTTTGTGTGTGTCAGTGTGTGTGTCAGGGTGTCGGTGTGTGTCACTGTGCGTGTCTGTGTCAGTGTGTGTGTGTCTGTGTGTGTCAGTGTGTATCAGTGTGTGTGTCTGTGTGTGTGTATCAGTGTGTGTGTCAGCGTGTCACTGTGTCTGTGTGTGTGTCACTGTGTCTGTGTGTGTGTCACTGTGTCTGTGTGTGTGTCAGTGTGTGTCAGTGTGTGTGTCAGTGTGTGTCAGAGTGTCACTGTGTCTGTATGTGTGTGTCACTGTGTCTGTGTGTGTCAGTGTGTCTGTGTGTGTGTCACTGTGGCTGTGTGTGTGTGTCAGTGTGTGTTAGTCAGTGTGTGTCTGTTTGTGTGTGTCAGTGTGTGTGTCAGGGTGTCGGTGTGTGTCACTGTGCGTGTCTGTGTCAGTGTGTGTGTGTCTGTGTGTGTCAGTGTGTATCAGTGTGTGTGTCTGTGTGTGTCAGTGTGTGCGTCAATGTGTGTGTCTGTGTGTGTGTCTGTGTGTGTGTCTGTGTGTGTGTCTGTGTGTCATTCCCTTCCTTCTCTACGCTTGCAAAACGTGGACACCCCTAATGGAACATCTTCGCCGGTTAGACACATTTAGGCTGGCCTGCCTACGATCCATGCTGGGTTTAACCAGGCTGGATTGTGTGAGGAGCTCACAAATCCTTGAAAGATCTGGGCAAAGTCCCATCGGTGAGCTCCTCCGGCAGGCAAGGCTGCGTTGGCTGGGTCATGTAGCCCGCATGCCCAGCCACCGCGTGCCCAGCCACCATGTGCCTGAACAGGGCTAAACGGGCGCGGCACGGGCTGGAGAAGAGATGGAGTGATGTGGTACAGGAGGACGTGGAGCTGAGTGGACTTGCCGATGACTGGTACCAGCGGTGTCAAGATCGGCCTCAGTGGAGGAGGCTCGTGAAGGACGCTACTGGGCAGTTGGAGGCAGTCGCCCTCCAACAACAACGGAGGGCGGAGGAGCGACGCTCACAACAACGAGCGGAGCGCCGGGTGGCTAAAGCACAGCAAGTTGGCACAGTAGGGGGCACAGGTGGTGCATCAGCCAGTCATCTCGGTCATCTCGGTCAGTCGACCCGTGGCACCTGCTGGGTCTGGCCCGTGACCTCCTGCCAGCGGGCGTTCGACACTTCAGGTGGTAGCCTCAAGGTGCACGTGGCCTGGCACAAGCGTCGTGGTGACGTCACCGCCACTTAGTGGCGAATGGCGGTTGTTGTTGTGTTGTTGTGTGTCTGTGTGTGTGTGAGTGGGGAGTGGTGTGTGTGAATGTGTGTGTGTATGTGTGTGAGTGTGTGTATGAGTGGGGAGTGGTGGGTGTAGTGGTTAGCGCCACGCTGCGCTACGAACCTGGCGACCCGAGTTCGAGTCCCGCTCACGCCAACACAGTGGAGATGATCTGAACCGTTCCTGGGCCTCCCCTAGGTCGACTCAGCATCAAATGAGTACCTGGTGCGGTGTGTAAGTATCGCTACTCGGGAGACAAAGGTGGTCGGGCGTGTAGTGTTTAGTCGTGTAGTGTCTAGTGTAGTGTATAGTAGTGTAGTGTATAGTGTAGTGTATGATAGTGTAGTGTATAGTGTAGTGTATGATAGTGTAGTGTATAGTGTAGTGTATGATAGTGTAGTGTATAGTGTAGTGTATAGTAGTGTAGTGTATAGTGTAGTGTATGATAGTGTAGTGTCTAGTGTAGTGTATAATGTAGTCTATGATAGTGTATAGTGTAGTGTATAGTGTAGAGTATAGTAGTGTAGTGTATAGTGTAGTCTATGATAGTTTTAGTGTATAGTGTAGTGTATAGTAGTGTAGTGTATAGTGTAGTCTATGATAGTGTAGTCTCTAGTGTAGTGTATGATAGTGTAGTGTATAGTGTAGTCTATGATAGTGTATAGTGTAGTGTAGAGTAGTGTAGTGTGTAGTGTAGCGTATAGTGTAGTGTATAGTAGTGTCGTGTATAGTATAGTGTATGATAGTGTAGTGTATAGTAGTGTAGTGTATAGTGTAGTATATAGTAGTGTATAGTGTAGTCTATGATAGTGTATAGTGTAGTGTAGAGTAGTGTAGTGTGTAGTGTAGTGTGTAGTGTAGTGTATAGTAGTGTATAGTAGTGTCGTGTGTAGTGTAGTGTATAGTGTAGTGTATAGTGTAGTGTATAGTGTAGTATATAGTAGTGTATAGTGTAGTCTATGATAGTGTATAGTGTAGTGTAGAGTAGTGTAGTGTGTAGTGTAGTGTGTAGTGTAGTGTATAGTAGTGTAGTGTGTAGTGTAGTGTATAGTGTAGTGTATAGTAGTGTATAGTAGTGTCGTGTGTAGTGTAGTGTATAGTGTAGTGTATAGTAGTGGAGTGTATAGTAGTGTATAGTAGTGTAGTGTATAGTGTAGTGTATAGTAGTGGAGTGTATAGTAGTGTATAGTATTATGTATAGTGTAGTGTATAGTAGTGTATAGTAGTGTAGTGTATAGTAGTGTATAGTAGTATAGTGTATAGTAGTGTATAGTAGTATAGTGTATAGTAGTGTATAGTAGTGTAGTGTATAGTAGTGTATAGTAGTATAGTGTATAGTAGTGTATAGTAGTGTAGTGTATAGTAGTGTATAGTAGTGTAGTGTATAGTGTAGTGTATAGTAGTGTAGCGTATAGTAGTGTAGTGTATAGTAGTGTAGTGTATAATGTATAGTAGTGTAGTGTGTAGTGTAGCGTATAGTAGTGTAGTGTATAGTAGTGTAGTGTATATTAGTGTAGTGTATAGTGTATAGTAGTGTAGTGTATAGTGTAGTGTATAGTAGTGTAATGTGTGTAGTGTATAGTAGTGTAGTGTATAGTGTAGTGTATAGTAGTATATAGTAGTGTAGTGTATAGTAGTGTAGTGTATAGTGTAGTGTATAGTGTAGTGTAGTGTATAGTAGTGTAGTGTATAGTGTAGTGTACGTCAAACTTCTTTCGCGATGCACGTAGCCAACCGCGCTTATCGGCGGGAGAACTTCATGCAACTCGGAGGTCAATGAGGAAGAGGAGGAGGGGGGAAGATGCGGTACAGGTTGAGGAACAGCGTGGAGTGACACCTGACTTCCTGAAACCCAGTCGAGTACTCGGCAGGTGTGAACTTAGTCGACTTCTGCACACTACACTATATACTACATTACTATACACTACACTATACACTACACTATATACTACACTACTATAGACTACACTATACACTACACTATACACTACACTACTATACACTACACTATACACTACACTATATACTACACTACTATAGACTACACTATACACTACGCTATATACTACACTACTATACTACTATACACTACATTATACACCACACTATACACTACACTATACACTACACTATATACTACACTACTACACTGCTATACACTACACTACTAGACTACTATACACTACACTATATACTACACTACTATAGACTACACTATACACTACACTATATACTACATTACTATAGACTACACTATACACTACACTATATACTACACTACTATACACTACACTACTAAACACTACACTATATACTACACTGCTATACACTACACTACTAGACTACTATACACTACACTATATACTACACTACTATAGACTACACTATACACTACACTATATACTACACTGCTATACACTACACTACTAGACTACTATACACTACACTATATACTACACTACTATACACTACACTATATACTACACTACTATACACTACACTACTAAACACTACACTATATACTACACTACTATACACTACACTACTATACACTACACTACTATACACTACACTATATACTACACTATTATACACTACACTATACACTACACTATATACTACGCTACTATACACTACACTATACACTACACTATACACTACACTATATACTACACTATACACTACACTATATACTACACTATACACTACACTATACACTACACTATATACTACACTACTATAGACTACACTATACACTACACTATACACTACACTATATACTACACTATACACTACACTATATACTACACTATACACTACACTATACACTACACTATATACTACACTACTATACACTACACTATACACTACACTATACACTACACTATACACTACACTATATACTACACTATACACTACACTATACACTACACTATATACTACACTACTATAGACTACACTGTACACTACACTATATACTACGCTACTATACACTACACTATATACTACACTATACACTACACTATACACTACACTACTAAACACTACACTACTATACACTACACTATACACTACACTACTACACTACACTATATGCTACACTACTATACACTACACTACTATACACTACACTATACACTACACTATACAGTACACTACTATACACTACACTATATACTACACTACTATACACTACACTATACACTACACTACTATACACTACACTATATACTACACTACTATACACTACACTATATACTACACTACTATACACTACACTACTATACACTACACTACTATACACTACACTATACACTACACTATATACTACACTATATACTACACTACTATACACTACACTATACACTACACTACTATACACTACACTACTATACACTACACTATACACTACACTATTATACACTACACTATACACTACACTACTATACACTACACTACTATACACTACACTATATACTACACTATTATACACTATACAATACACTATTATACACTACACTATACACTACACTATTATACACTACACTATACACTACTATACACTACACTACTATACACTACACTACTATACACTACACTATACACTACTATATACTTCACTACTATACACTACACTATACACTACTATACACTACACTACTATACACTACACTATACACTACACTACTATACACTACACTACATTACTATACACTACACTATACACTACACTATACACTACACTACTATACACTACACTACTATACACTACACTATACACTACACTACTATATACTACACTACATTACTATACACTACACTATACACTACACTATACACTACTATACACTACACTACTATACACTACACTATACACTACACTACTATATACTACACTACATTACTATACACTACACTATACACTACACTATACACTACACTACTATACACTACACTACATTACTATACACTACACTATACACTACTATACACTACACTACTATACACTACACTACTATACACTACACTATACACTACACTATACACTACACTACTATACACTACACTATACACTACTATACACTACACTAATATACACTACTATACACTACTATAGACTACACTACTATACACTACACTATACACTACACTATATACACAACTATACACTACACTAATATACACTACTATACACTACACTATACACTACACTACTATACACTACACTATACACTACACTATATACACAACTATACACTACACTAATATACACTACTATACACTACAATATACACTACACTACTATAAACTACACTACTATACACTACACTACTATTCACTACTATACACTACACTACTATACACTACACTACTATACACTACACTACTATACACTACACTACTATACACTATACTATACACTACTATACACTACACTATACACTACACTACTACCCACTACACCACTATACACTACACTATACACTACACCGTTACTGGCTCGACCCACACAGCATCAGCAGTAACATCACCAAGTCCTCCTGGCAGCAGACTGACGCACAGAGAGAGCTGCCACTGGGGGTGCCCCTAGGCTATAGACCCACACAGCATCAGCAGTAACATCACCAATCCTCCTGGCAGCAGACTGACACACAGAGACAGCTTTCACTGGGGGTGCCCTTAGGCTAGAGACCCACACAGCATCAGCAGTAACATCACCAATCCTCCTGGCAGCAGACTGACACACAGAGACAGCTTTCACTGGGGGTGCCCCTAGGCTAGAGACCCACACAGCATCAGCAGTAACATCACCAATCCTCCTGGCAGCAGACTGACGCAGAGAGACAGCTTTCACTGGGGGTGCCCCTAGGCTCTAGACCCACACAGCATCAGCAGTAACATCACCCTGCTACTGGCAGCAGACTGACACACAGAGACAGCTTTCACTGGGGGTGCCCTTAGGCTAGAGACCCACACAGCATCAGCAGTAACATCACCAATCCTCCTGGCAGCAGACTGACGCAGAGAGACAGCTTTCACTGGGGGTGCCCCTAGGCTAGAGACCCACACAGCATCAGCAGTAACATCACCAATCCTCCTGGCAGCAGACTGACGCAGAGAGACAGCTTTCACTGGGGGTGCCCCTAGGCTCTAGACCCACACAGCATCAGCAGTAATATCATCCTGCTACTGGCAGCAGACTGACACACAGAGACAGCTTTCACTGGGGGTGCCCCTAGGCTCTAGACCCACACAGCATCAGCAGTAACATCACCATACTACTGGCAGCAGACTGACACACAGAGAGAGCTGCCACTGGGGGTGCCCCTAGGCTCTAGACCCACACAGCATCAGCAGTAACATCACCAATCCTCCTGGCAGCAGACTGATGCACAGAGAGAGCTGCCACTGGGGGTGCCCCTAGGCTCTAGACCCACACAGCATCAGCAGTAACATCACCAATCCTCCTGGCAGCAGACTGACGCAGAGAGACAGCTTTCACTGGGGGTGCCCCTAGGCTATAGACCCCACAGCATCAACAGTAACATCACCAATCCTCCTGGCAGCAGACTGACGCAGAGAGACAGCTTTCACTGGGGGTGCCCCTAGGCTCTAGACCCACACAGCATCAGCAGTAACATCACCAATCCTCCTGGCAGCAGACTGACGCAGAGAGACAGCTTTCACTGGGGGTGCCCCTAGGCTCTAGACCCACACAGCATCAGCAGTAACATCACCAATCCTCCTGGCAGCAGACTGACGCACAGAGACAGCTTTCACTGGGGGTGCCCCTAGGCTAGAGACCCACACAGCATCAGCAGTAACATCACCAATCCTCCTGGCAGCAGACTGACACACAGAGACAGCTTTCACTGGGGGTGCCCCTAGGCTAGAGACCCACACAGCATCAGCAGTAACATCACCAATCCTCCTGGCAGCAGACTGACGCAGAGAGACAGCTTTCACTGGGGGTGCCCCTAGGCTCTAGACCCACACAGCATCAGCAGTAACATCACCAATCCTCCTGGCAGCAGACTGACGCAGATACAGCTTTCACTGGGGGTGCCCCTAGGCTATAGACCCACACAGCATCAGCAGTAACATCACCCTGCTACTGGCAGCAGACTGACACACAGAGACAGCTTTCACTGGGGGTGCCCCTAGGCTCTAGACCCACACAGCATCAGCAGTAACATCACCAATCCTCCTGGCAGCAGACTGACGCACAGAGACAGCTTTCACTGGGGGTGCCCCTAGGCTAGAGACCCACACAGCATCAGCAGTAACATCACCAATCCTCCTGGCAGCAGACTGACACACAGAGACAGCTTTCACTGGGGGTGCCCCTAGGCTAGAGACCCACACAGCATCAGCAGTAACATCACCAATCCTCCTGGCAGCAGACTGACGCAGAGAGACAGCTTTCACTGGGGGTGCCCCTAGGCTCTAGACCCACACAGCATCAGCAGTAACATCACCAATCCTCCTGGCAGCAGACTGACGCAGAGAGACAGCTTTCACTGGGGGTGCCCCTAGGCTCTAGACCCCACAGCATCAGCAGTAACATCACCAAGTCCTCCTGGCAGCAGACTGACACACAGAGACAGCTTTCACTGGGGGTGCCCCTAGGCTAGAGACCCACACAGCATCAGCAGTAACATCACCAATCCTCCTGGCAGCAGAACGACGCACAGAGACAGCTTTCACTGGGGGTGCCCCTAGGCTATAGACCCACACAGCATCAGCAGTAACATCACCAATCCTCCTGGCAGCAGACTGACACACAGAGACAGCTTTCACTGGGGGTGCCCCTAGGCTAGAGACCCACACAGCATCAGCAGTAACATCACCAATCCTCCTGGCAGCAGACTGACGCACAGAGACAGCTTTCACTGGGGGTGCCCCTAGGCTCTAGACCCCACAGCATCAGCAGTAACATCACCATGCTACTGGCAGCAGACTGACACACAGAGAGAGCTGCCACTGGGGGTGCCCCTAGGCTCTAGACCCCACACAGCATCAGCAGTAACATCACCAATCCTCCTGGCAGCAGACTGACGCACAGAGACAGCTTTCACTGGGGGTGCCCCTAGGCTAGAGACCCACACAGCATCAGCAGTAACATCACCAATCCTCCTGGCAGCAGACTGACACAGAGAGACAGCTTTCACTGGGGGTGCCCCTAGGCTAGAGACCCACACAGCATCAGCAGTAACATCACCAATCCTCCTGGCAGCAGACTGACACACAAAGACAGCTTTCACTGGGGGTGCCCCTAGGCTAGAGACCCACACAGCATCAGCAGTAACATCACCAATCCTCCTGGCAGCAGACTGACACACAGAGACAGCTTTCACTGGGGGTGCCCCTAGGCTATAGACCCACACAGCATCAGCAGTAACATCACCAATCCTCCTGGCAGCAGACTGACACACAGAGACAGCTTTCACTGGGGGTGCCCCTAGGCTAGAGACCCACACAGCATCAGCAGTAATATCACCAATCCTCCTGGCAGCAGACTGACACACAGAGACAGCTTTCACTGGGGGTGCCCCTAGGCTAGAGACCCACACAGCATCAGCAGTAACATCACCAATCCTCCTGGCAGCAGACTGACACACTGGATCTGGGATATCGCAGCAAAGGCAGCAGCGCCCTCTGCCGTTAGAAATCGACAGAGGGAGCTGCTTAGAAATAATTGAAAAATAATTTGAAAAAAAACAAAGAGAATGGATCGTGAAATATGACGACGAAACAACAATTGTAGTAGGTTTTTACCCTTTCAACTGGTACAAAACTGACACCTTTATTCAAGGCATCATGTTTGCAATGACCACAACACAAGCAGTCGAAATGCAAACAAAAAGAAACAACTCTGATGATAGTAGTAGGTTTTTACCCTTTTAAACTGGTACAAAACTGACACCTTTATTCAAGGCATCATGTTTGCAATGACCACAACACAAGCAGTGGAAATGCAAACAAAAAGAAACAACTCTGATGATAGTAGTAGGTTTTTACCCTTTTAAACTGGTACAAAACTGACACCTTTATTCAAGGCATCATGTTTGCAATGACCACAACACAAGTAGTCAAAAAAGCAAACAAAAAGAAGCAACTCTGATCATGATAATAATATGCACTGTCCTTGAAGTTGATTGGTGCACACCCGAGACGGCTTTCTTTAGAGCCTAGTCCCCATTGGTGTTGGACCAGATGACAAACATGATGCCTTGAAAAAAGGTGTCAGTTTTGTACCAGTTTAAAAGTGTAAAAACCTACTACTATATTTTGCCACTGGTAAAAGAGATCTCATAGAGTAAAAACTCTGATGATGATAATGATATAATGATATGCACAACAATAGGCAGGATAATCAGATTGTAGATGGTAAAAAGATAATTTAAATAACCATCGGTACCATCATTATCAGCCATGGTCAATCCACTGCTGGAGAGTTAACATCTCTCAGTGTCTGGGATTGAACCCACGACCCCCTGTGTACCAGGCGAGGTAGTCAACATCTCTCAGTGTCTGGGATTGAACCAACGACCTCCTGTGTACCAGGCGAGGTAGTCAACATCTCTCAGTGCCTGGGATTGAACCAACGACCTCCTGCGTACCAGGCGAGGTAGTCAACATCTCTCAGGATCTGGGATTGAACCAACGACCTCCTGCGTACCAGGCGAGGTAGTCAACATCTCTCAGGGTCTGGGATTGAACCAACGACCTCCTGTGTACCAGGCGAGGTAGTCAACATCTCTCAGGATCTGGGATTGAACCAACGACCTCCTGCGTACCAGGCGAGGTAGTCAACATCTCTCAGTGTCTGGGATTGAACCAACGACCTCCTGTGTACCAGGCGAGGTAGTCAACATCTCTCAGTGTCTGGGATTGAACCAACGACCTCCTGCGTACCAGGCGAGGTAGTCAACATCTCTCAGGGTCTGGGATTGAACCAACGACCTCCTGCGTACCAGGCGAGGTAGTCAACATCTCTCAGGGTCTGGGATTGAACCAACGACCTCCTGTGTACCAGGCGAGGTAGTCAACATCTCTCAGGGTCTGGGATTGAACCAACGACCTCTTACGTACCAGGCGAGGTAGTCAACATCTCTCAGGGTCTGGGATTGAACCAACGACCTCCTGTGTACCAGGCGAGGTAGTCAACATCTCTCAGGATCTGGGATTGAACCAACGACCTCCTGCGTACCAGGCGAGGTAGTCAACATCTCTCAGTTTCTGGGATTGAACCCACGACCTCCTGTGTACCAGGCGAGGTAGTCAACATAGTAGTGTAGTGTATAGTGTAGTATATCGTAGTGTAGTGTAATGTGTAGTGTGTTGTAGTGGAGTGTGTAGTGTAGTGTGTAGCAGTGGATAGTGTAGTTTTTAGTAGTGTAGTGGAGAGTGTTGTGTATAGCAGTGTAGTGTATAGTGTGGTGTATAGTAGTGTGTAGTGTATAGTGTAGTGTATAGTAGTGTGTAGTGTATAGTGTAGTGTATAGTAGTGCAGTGTGTAGTATAGTGTATAGTGTCGTGTATAGTGTAGTGTATAATGTAGTATAGCATAGTGTATAGTGTAGTGTATAATGTAGTGTATAATGTAGTATATAATGTAGTATAGTTTAGTGTATAGTGTAGTGTATAGTGTCGTGTATAGTGTAGTGTATAATGTAGTGTATAATGCAGTATAGTGTAGTGTATAGGATGAACGTTGAGATTTATAAAGGGGCAAAGGGGTGATCAATAAGGTCTGACTTAGTCTGTAATAAGTTTGGGCATTGATAAGGCATTGACAGCTATCGATTACCTCCAGTTTAAATTATTTATTCAGATTCACCGAACAGTCGATTCGATTCAATTTTTAACTCCCCTCTCCCATTTTAAAAGCCACACCGCTTTCATAAAATATTATTTGGTTCTGTCGGTAAAGCCACGTAGACAGAAACAAATAAGAATATAAAATGAAGTGAATAAAAATAAAAAGAATAAAAAAGAAATTTAAAACAATTAAAAGGTAAAAACACGCTTAGGCTTATATGCAAATTAGGACGGGGGGAGGAGTCGGCACTGGAGGCTAAACCACTCAAAGCGCGCGCTCGTTTTATTGCGGGTTTTTTGCTTGTATTATTTTAAATGTATTATTTAGATTTTTTCTTTTATTATTTTAATGTTGACTTCATTTTCTTATTTTTATTATTTGTATATTTTAGATTTTTAGATTTGTTTTCGTTTCTATCTACGTGACTTTACCGAAAGTTGCAAAATTGGGGAGGGGTGGGGGCGGGCGGGGCGGGCGGGCGGGGCGGGGCGGGGCGGGGCGTGAGCTGACCAATCGGGAGCGAGCTTTGTGTGGTGGTGGTGGGTGGGGGGGTGAGGGGTGAAGGGTGGGGGTCACACCGAGGTTATATAAGGCGACACTCGTGGGGGGGGGGGGGAGCTATCGCGAGACTTCAGAGTTCTCGTGTTGAAGATCGCGAGATTTCATTGGTGGCGGCGGAGTTGAGGTTGTTACGATCGCTCTGTTTACCTTCGCAGCATGAACGAAACGATAATTTTTATAATTCTTATTATTTCTTTGCGCGTGTTTATTATCATTACCGCCGTTTGTGTTTATAATTGTCGGTCGCCTAATTTATTAATTTTTATTTTAACAAAAAAAATGAATTTTATACGGGGGGGGGGGCGGGGTTTGCCGTTGACACATTGTATAACTTAGCCGTACGGTCTTTAAACATTTTATTTCGTTAACTATTTACACATTTTATGTCGTTAACGCTTAAGGCAGTTGCCGTCGATTGTGGTGGTTGTTGTGGTGGTGGTTGTTGTTGTTGTGGCTGGTGGTTGTTGTGGTGGTTGTTGCTTGTGGTGGTTGTTGTGGTGGTGGTTGTTGTTGTGGCTGGTGGTAGTAGTTGTGGTGGTGGTTGTTGTTGTGGTTGTTGTTGTGGTGGTGGTTGTTGTTGTGGCTGGTGGTTGTGGTGGTTGTTGTTGTTGTGGCTGGTGGTTGTGGTGGTTGTTGCTTGTGGTGGTTGTGGTGGTGGTTGTTGTTGTGGCTGGTGGTGGTGGTTGTTGTGGCTCGTGGTAGTAGTTGT
>NW_027614764.1:0-17500 GCF_965212315.1 Lampetra planeri | reverse complement strand
GTGTTGTCGTGTGTGCGTCTGTGTGTGTGTCTCTGTGTGCGTCATGTGTGTGTGTGTGTGTGTGTGTCTGTGTGCGTGTCTGTGTGTGTGTGACTGTGTGTGTGTGTGCGTGCGTGTGTGTGCGTGCGTGTGTGTGCGTTGTCCTGTGTGCGTCGTGTGTGTGTGTGTGTGTCTGCGTGTGTGTGTCTGTGTGTGTGCGTCATGTGTGTGTGTCTGTGTGTGCGTCATGTGTGCGTCATGTGTGTCTGTGTCTTGTGTGTGTGTGACTGTGTGTATGTGTCGTGTCGTGTGTGTGTCTGCGTGTGTGTCTGCGTGTGTGCGTGTTGTCGTGTGTGCGTCTGTGTGTGTGTCTGTGTGCGTCGTGTGTGTGTGTGTCTGTGTGCGTGTCTGTGTGCGTGTCTGTGTGCGTGTCACTGTGTGTATGTGTCGTGTCGTGTGTCTGCGTGTGTGACTGCGTGTGTGTCTGCGTGTGTGACTGTGTGTCTGTGTGACTGTGTGTGACTGTGTGACTGTGTGTGTGACTGTGTGTGTGACTGTGTGTGACTGTGACTGTGTGTGACTGTGTGTGTGTGTCTGCGTGTGTGACTGTGTGTGTGTGTGTCTGTGTGACTGTGTGTCTGTGTGACTGTGTGTGACTGTGACTGTGTGTGACTGTGTGACTGTGTGTGTGACTGTGTGTGTGTGACTGTGTGTGTGACTGTGTGTGCGTCATGTGTGTGACTGTGTGTGACTGTGTGTGTGTGACTGTGTGTGTGTGACTGTGTGTGTGTGACTGTGTGTGTGTGTGTGTCGTCTCAGCTCGATCGTGAACATGCCGGGAGAGTCGACGCTTCGAAGAGACTTCCTGCGTCTGCAGAAGGAGAAGGTGACAACACACACTGTACACACACACAGACACAGTGACACACACAGACACAGTGACACACACACACAGTGACACACACACACACAGACACACTGACACACACACTGACACACACAGTCACACTCACACAGTGACACACACACACAGTGACACACACAGTGACACACACACAGTGACACACACACAGTGACACACACACAGTGACACAGTGACAACACACACACAGATTCACACACAGATTCACACACACAGATTCACACACAGACACAGTGACACACACACACACAGTGACACACACACAGTGACACAGTGACAACACACACACAGATTCACACACAGACACAGTGACACACACAGTGACACACACACACACAGACACACTGACACACACACTGACACACACAGTCACACTCACACAGTGACACACACACACAGTGACACACACACAGTGACACAGTGACAACACACACACAGATTCACACACACAGATTCACACACAGACACAATGACACACACACACAGTGACACACACACAGTGACAACACACACACAGATTCACACACACAGATTCACACACAGACACAGTGACACACACACACAGTGACACACACACAGTGACACAGTGACAACACACACACAGATTCACACACACAGATTCACACACACAGATTCACACACACAGATTCACACACACAGATTCACACACACAGATTCACACACACAGATTCACACGCAGAGATTCACACACAGACACACACAGACAGACACACAGACAGACACACAGACACACACACAGACACACACACAGTGACACACACAGTGACACGCACACACACACACACTGACACACACACAGTGACACACACACAGTGACACAGTGACAACACACACACAGATTCACACGCAGAGATTCACACACAGACACACACAGACAGACACACAGACACAGACACACACACAGTGACACACACAGTGACACGCACACACACAGACACACACACATACACACATAGTGACACACAGTGACACACACAGACACACACACAACAACAACAACCGCCATTCGCCACTAAGTGGCGGTGACGTCACCACGACGCTTGTGCCAGGCCATGTGCACGTGAAGTGTCGAACGGCCGCTGGCAGGAGGTCACGGGGCAGACCCAGCAGGTGCCACGGGTCGACTGACCGAGATGACCGAGACACAAACACACAGAGACACACACACACAGTGACACACACACACAGTGACACACACAGAGACACACACATACAGTGACACACACACAGACACACAGTGACACACACACAGACACACAGTGACACACACACAGACACACACACAGTCACACCGTGACACACCGTGACGCTACACCACCCCCCCCCCCCCCCCGTTAGGAGAACTTCGAGGCCCAGCGGCGGCAGCAGCAGCTGATGCTGTGACACACACACAGTGACACACACAGACACACACAGTGACACACACACAGACACACACACAGTCACACCGTGACACACCGTGACACACCGTGACGCTACACCACCCCCCCCCCCCCCCCGTTAGGAGAACTCCGAAGCCCAGCGGCGGCAGCAGCAGCTGATGCTGTGACACACACACAGTGACACACACACAGTGACACACACACAGTGACACACACACAGTGACACACACCGTGACACACCGTGACGCTACACCACCCCCCCCACCCCCCGTTAGGAGAACTCCGAGGCCCAGCGGCAGCAGCAGCAGCTGATGCAGGCGGCGCAGGAGCGGCACAAGCAGCAGCAGATGCTGTGACACACACACAGTGACACACACACAGTGACACACACACAGTGACACACACACACACAGTGACACACACACAGTGACACACACACACACAGTGACACACACACAGTGACACACACACAGTGACACACACACACACAGTGACACACACACAGTGACACACACACACACAGTGACACACACCGTGACACACCGTGACGCTACACCACCCCCCCCCCCTCCCGTTAGGAGAACTCCGAGGCTCAGCGGCGGCAGCAGCAGCTGATGCTGTGACACACACACAGTGACACACACACAGTGACACACACCGTGACACACACCGTGACGCTACACCACCCCCCCCCCCCGTTAGGAGAACTCCGAGGCACAGCGGCGGCAGCAGCAGCTGATGCAGGCGGCGCAGGAGCGACACAAGCAGCAGCAGATGCTGTGACACACACAGACACACACAGTGACACACACACAGTGACACACACACAGTGACACACACACAGTGACACACACCGTGACACACCATGACGCTACACCACCCCCCCCCCCCCCCCCGTTAGGAGAACTCCGAGGCACAGCGGCGGCAGCAGCAGCTGATGCAGGCGGCGCAGGAGCGGCACAAGCAGCAGCAGATGCTGTGACACACACAGACACACACAGTGACACACACACAGTGACACACACACAGTGACACACACACAGTGACACACACCGTGACACACCATGACGCTACACCACCCCCCCCCCCCCCCCGTTAGGAGAACTCCGAGGCACAGCGGCGGCAGCAGCAGCTGATGCAGGCGGCGCAGGAGCGGCACAAGCAGCAGCAGATGCTGTGACACACACAGACACACACAGTGACACACACACAGTGACACACACACAGTGAGACACACACACCGTGACACACCGTGACACACCGTGACGCTACACCACCCCCCCCCCCCCCCCCCCGTTAGGAGAACTCCGAGGCCCAGCGGCGGCAGCAGCAGCTGATGCAGGCGGCGCAGGAGCGGCACAAGCAGCAGCAGATGCTGGCCGAGCGGCACAAGCGCATCGAGCAGGAGCGCGAGCAGCGCAGACGCCTCGAGGAGGTGAGAGCGAGGGGGGGCTCGGGAGGGGGGGCTCGGGGGGGGGGGGTGCACGAGGGGGGGGGGCGCTGTGACCAGCGCTACAGGCTCTGTGACGCAGTCTGTGGTAGTAGAGTCTAGTGCAGTCTCTGTAGGGTGGTGGTCTTAACTAGTCGTCGTCCCCACGACACCCCCCCCCTCCCCCCTCGAGACCCCCTCCCCTCCCCCCAAGACCCCCTCCCCTCCCCCCAAGACCCCTCCCTCCCCCCCCCCTCCCCCCTCGAGACCCCCTACCCCCCTCCCCCCAAGACCCCTCCCCCTCCCTCCCCCCCCTCTCCCCTCGAGACCCCCTACCCCCTCCCCCCAAGACCCCTCCCCCTCCCTCCCCCCACCTCCCCCCCCCTCCCCCCCCTTCCCCCCCCCTCCCCCCTCGAGACCCCCTCCCCCCCCCTCCCCCTCCCTCCCCCCCCTCCCCCCTCGAGACCCCCTACCCCCTCCCCCCAAGACCCCTCCCCCCCCCTCCCCCTCCCTCCCTCCCCTCCCCCCTCGAGACCCCCTCCCCTCCCCCCAAGACCCCTCCCCCTCCCTCCCCCTCCCTCCCCCCCCTCCCCCCTCGAGACCCCCTCCCCTCCCCCCAAGACCCCTCCCCCCCCCTCCCCCCCCCCTCCCCCCCCCAGGGCCATGTTTGTTTGTGTTGTGCCATTGTCACTGCCCATAGCCACCGTTGTCTGTCCTCGAGTGATCACGTGTTGCTGGTGATTGTAATCACGTGATTGTAGTCACGTGTTGCTGGTGATTGTAATCACGTGATTGTAGTCACGTGTGCTGGTGATTGTAATCACGTGTGCTTGATTGTAATCTCGAGTGTAATCTCGTGTGTGTGTGTGTGCCATTGTGTTGACCTATCACCGAGTGTGTGAGCGCTGATTGTGATCACGTTTGTGCGCGCTGATTGTAATCAATCACGTTTGTGCGCGCGCTGACTGTTATCACGTGTGTCTGTGCTGAGCTAATCACCGCGTGATTGTGATCATGGCGCGCGCGCGTGATTGTGATCATGGCGTCCGTGCTACGCGTCCCTTCCGCTCCACTCCATTCCTCGCTCCGTCTCCGTTCCCGCTTCCATCGAAGCCACTCCCGCTCGTGGTTTTCCCGTGTCCACGTCAATCCAACTCTCCCGGTTCCTCCTCCTCCTCCTCCTCGATCCGCTTGCGCGTTTTCCCTCTGCCCGCTCCGTTGGGAAAGTTTCCGTCCAGATTTTCCACGCCTTAGAATTATTCACGCAATCGATTTTGAATCGGCGCTCGATCGGCGCTCGAACAACATCGGCGCGCGCGCGTCGAACACGTCGGATTTGATCCGTGCCTCGCTCGAGACGGTAAATCTAGCTGTGACGGTGCCACCTTCTTGGTTCTTTCGGTAAAGTCGTCACGTAGAAGGGAAATAATGAAATGATAAAAATAAAACACAACGCAATACAATTCTCACGACGTTTCGGCCACAACGCAAGCAGCCGTCCTCAGGTGAAGAACAGGTCTGTCGGAACGACAGCGTCTGAATGAACGACAGCGTCTGAATGAGCACCACCAGGCTTGGCAGCGTACATTTAAGCTGGGTTCGAGGGGGAAGGGCGCCTTGACAAAGGAATTTGCATATCAAGAGGAATTTAGCATATTTATGGGAAATGCAGATATGGGATTAGTGCTACTTGTGGAAGACTTGTGTTGCCTCCGAAACGTCGTGATTTTTATTATTTTATTTCTATCACACTGGTCAACACACTTTTTCTGACGTCAGGTATTCCAACGGTGTTAAGGTAATTTTGGCGGGTGCCGATTCCAAATCTGGCATCAGTTTTTGTCCATCACATCAGGTTTTTGAGAGATCAAATATTGCATTTTCAATAAAAACTGCGGAAGAAAAATATTAAATAAATGTGGATATCTACATAAAATGATATTACAAACAAACTATCCTCAAAACACAGCACCGTATTTTAACACTAAAGCAGTCACTGACTGGCAACAACTTGCAATCTTAAGTGACAGAGTCAATTTCGGGTAAAATCAATGAGAATGGGGTATGCCGACAGCATAAAAATGAGATGTGACAGAGCAAATCTGATTTGGAATCGGCACCCTGAAATTAGTCTAAAACAGCTGCAAAAGTCCAGGCCAGAAATTATTTTTTTTTTTGTGACCAGTGTTATTATACCATTGGAACCTCATTTGCCAGTTAAAAAAAACCATAATTGTTTTTTTTACCCTTCTGTCTGGCAACAAAACTGACACCTTTTTTTTACGCCTTTTGGCGTCATCTGGTCCAACCCATGTGAGACTAGGCTCTAAGGAAAGCCGTCTCGGGTGTGGACCAATCAACTTCAAGGACAGTGCAAACATTATCAGAGTTGTGTTTTTTGTTTGCATTATGACCGCAGGTATTGTGGTCAATGCAAACATGACTCCTTGTAAAAAAGGTGTCAGTTTTGTTGCCAGATAGAAGGGTAAAAAAACAATTATCATTTTTTTACTGGCAAATGAGGTTCCAATGGTGTAAATGCTTAATCCGAGCTCTCATACTCCGATGGTGCATTGCCTTTGAGTTGTGCGCCTTTTGGCGTCATCTGGTCCAACCCATGTGAGTCTAGGCTCTAAGGAAAGCTGTCTCGGGTGTGGACCAATCAACTTCAAGGACAGTGCACATACATTATCAGAGTTGTGTTTTTTGTTTGCATTACGACCGCAGGTATTTTTATTTCAAAAATATTTTTTTACCCACGTGACTTCACCGAAAAACCTTACGCGTGTGTATCGATGGTTCATCCGCTCTGTCGCCATCGGCGCCCCGTCTCTCGACGATGCCGACGTTGCCGGTTCGAATCGCGGCCACGTTTTAGTCGGCAGCCCTGGTAAATGCCAGCGGGCGCGTGCGCCGCGTTGGGGAGTCGGTTTAGTGGCGCGGCGTAGAGCCCGAGTGGGCACCACGGGAGTTGAGTGGATGCGGTGTACGCGCGCGCGCCACGGAGCGTGTCCACGCACCGTACACACACACACACACACGGTGTGTACACACACACACAGCGTGTACACACACACACACACGGCGTGTACACACACACGGCGTGTACACACACAGCGTGTACACACACACAGCGTGTACACACACACACACAGCGTGTACACACACACACACGGCGTGTACACACACACACACGGCGTGTACACACACAGCGTGTACACACACACGGCGTGTACACACGTACACACACACGGCGTGTACACACGCACACACACACACGGCGTACACACGCACACACACACAGCGTGCACACACACACAGCGTGCACACACACACGGCGTGTACACACGCACACACACACAGCGTACACACGCACACACACACAGCGTGTACACACACACACAGCGTGTACACACACACACAGCGTGTACACACACACACACAGCGTGTACACACACACGGCGTGTACACACGCACACACACACAGCGTACACACACACACACGGCGTGTACACACACACACACGGCGTGTACACACACAGCGTGTACACACACACGGCGTGTACACACGTACACACACACGGCGTGTACACACGCACACACACACGGCGTACACACGCACACACACACAGCGTACACACACACACAGCGTGCACACACACACGGCGTGTACACACGCACACACACACAGCGTACACACGCACACACACACAGCGTGTACACACACACACAGCGTGTACACACACACACACACAGCGTGTACACACACACACACAGCGTGTACACACACACGGCGTGTACACACGCACACACACACAGCGTACACACACACACACAGCGTACACACACACACACACAGCGTGTACACACACACACACACAGCGTGTACACACACCACACACACAGCGTACACACACACAGCGTGTACACACACACACACACAGCGTGTGTACACACACACACACTGCGTGTACACACACACACACACACAGCGTGTACACACACACACCCAGCGTGTACACACACACACACAGCGTGTACACACACACACACAGCGTGTACACACACACACACAGCGTGTACACACACACACACACAGCGTGTACACACCACACACAGCGTGTACACACACACACCCAGCGTGTACACACACACACACAGCGTGTACACACACACACCCAGCGTGTACACACACACACACAGCGTGTACACACACACACACACAGCGTGTACACACACACACACAGCGTGCACACACACACACACAGCGTGTACACACACACACACAGCGTGTACACACACACACACACACAGCGTGTACACACACACACACCACGTGTACACACACACGGCGTGTACACACGCACACACACACAGCGTACACACGCACACACACACACAGCGTACACACACACACACAGCGTGTACACACACACACACACAGCGTACACACGCACACACACACACAGCGTACACACACACACACAGCGTGTACACACACACACACACAGCGTGTACACACACACACACACACAGCGTGTACACACACACACACCACGTGTACACACACACGGCGTGGTGGTGACGGTGGTGGTGGTGTAGAGGCAGCGGCGCGATCGGGAGCTGCGCCGGGAGCAGCAGCGGCGCGACGAGGAGCTGTACACACACACACACCGCGTGTACACACCACGTGTACACACCACGTGTACACACCACGTGTACACACCACGTGTACACACCACGTGTACACACCACGTGTACACACCGCGTGTACACACCACGTGTACACACCACGTGTACACACACACACACACCGCGTGTACACACCACGTGTACACACCACGTGTACACACACACACACACCGCGTGTACACACCGCGTGTACACACCACGTGTACACACCACGTGTACACACCACGTGTACACACCACGTGTACACACACACACACACCGCGTGTACACACCGCGTGTACACACCGCGTGTACACACCGCGTGTACACACCACGTGTACACACCACGTGTACACACCGCGTGTACACACCACGTGTACACACCACGTGTACACACACACACACACGGCGCGTGGTGACGGTGGTGGTGACGGTGTAGAGGCAGCGGCGCGATCGGGAGCTGCGCCGGGAGCAGCAGCGGCGCGACGAGGAGCTGCGCCGGATGGAGTTGGAGCGCCGGCGTCGAGAGGAGGAGGAGCGCCGCATCGCCGAGCGCGAGCAGCAGGTCCGGCCGGGCTCACCGACTCGAAGGGTCATAGGGTCGTAGGGTCACAGGGTCATTGGGTCATTGGCTCACCGGGCCATAGGGTCACCAGGTCATAGAGTCACAGGGTCATAGGGTCACGGGCGTGGGGCTTAACGGTGGGGGTCATAGGGTCACCGGGTCATAGAGTCACATGGTCATAGAGTCACCGGGTCATAGGGTCATAGGGTCACCGGCTTACCGGGTCATAGGGTCACCGGGTCATAGAGTCACATGGTCATAGAGTCACCGGGTCATAGGGTCACCGGGTCATAGGGTCATAGAGTCACCAGGTCATAGGGTCACCGGCTCACCAGGTCATAGGGTCACAGGGTCATAGGGTCACCGGCTGACGAGCGAGCGCGTGACTGTGTGTGAGTGCGTGCGCCGACGGCGAGATGTTGACAACCTTTCCTGCGGTACGGGAGGTCGTGGTGGGGGTTCAACCGCAGCGCCGCGTGACGCCTGCTGCTGCAGCTGCAGCTGCTGCTGCTGCTGCTGCTGCAGCTGCTGCTGCTGCAGCTGCAGCTGCTGCTGCTGCTGCAGCTGCAGCTGCTGCTGCTGCTGCAGCTGCTGCTGCTGCTGCTGCAGCTGCTGCTGCTGCAGCTGCTGCTGCTGCTGCTGCGCAGCTGCTGCTGCTGCAGCTGCTGCTGCTGCTGCTGCTGCAGTTGCTGCAGCTGCTGCTGCTGCTGCAGCTGCTGCTGCTGCAGCTGCTGCTGCTGCTGCAGCTGCTACTGCTGCTGCAGCTGCTGCTGCTGCAGTTGCTGCTGCTGCTGCAGCTGCTGCTGCTGCTGCAGCAGCTGCTGCACACCCCACGTGGTTTGAGCCTCTCTCCCGCCTCTCTCCCTGTGCTCACGTGGATTTTATTCTCTCGTCGTGGGGGGGGGGGGGGTCACTGGATGCGGCGCGCCGGCACGAACCGAAGGCGTTTGGGTTGCGGTGGTGGTGGTGGTGGTGGCGGCGGTGGTGGTGGCGGTGGTTGGTGGTGGTGGTGGTGGTGGGCGCTTGTGGTGGCGGTGGTGATGGTGGTGGTGGTGTGGTTGTGGTGGTGATGGCGGTGGTGGTGGTGGTGGCGGCGGTGGTGGTGGCGGGTGGTGGTGGTGGTGGCG
This sequence comes from Lampetra planeri, assembly GCF_965212315.1. Lineage (NCBI taxonomy): Eukaryota > Metazoa > Chordata > Hyperoartia > Petromyzontiformes > Petromyzontidae > Lampetra > Lampetra planeri. Next base: position 7,404 of record NW_027614764.1, on the reverse strand, counting down.
GTGGTGGCGGGTGACAACGTGACGGCTCTCACTGTGCACTGCCTCTGTCTCTCCCTCCCTCTCCTCCTCCTTCTCCTGCTGCACTGCCTGCCATGGATTCATTCTGTGTGTGTCTGTCTGTCTCTGTGTGTCTGTGTGTGTCTGTGTGTGTGTGTGTGTGTCTGTCTGTCTCTGTGTGTCTGTGTGTCTCTGTGTGTCTGTCTCTGTGTGTCTGTGTGTGTGTCTGTGTGTGTGTGTCTGTCTGTCTGTCTCTGTGTGTCTGTGTGTCTCTGTGTGTCTGTCTCTGTGTGTCTGTGTCTCTGTGTGTGTGTGTGTGTGTCTCTGTGTGTGTGTGTCTGTCTGTCTCTGTGTGTCTGTCTCTGTGTGTGTGTGTGTCTCTGTGTGTGTGTGTGTCTGTCTGTCTCTGTGTGTCTGTCTCTGTGTGTCTGTGTGTGTGTGTGTGTGTGTCTGTCTGTCTCTGTGTGTCTGTGTGTCTCTGTGTGTCTGTCTCTGTGTGTCTGTGTGTCTCTGTGTGTGTGTGTGTGTGTCTCTGTGTGTGTGTGTGTTGTCTGTCTCTGTGTGTCTGTCTCTGTGTGTGTGTGTGTCTCTGTGTGTGTGTGTGTCTGTCTGTCTCTGTGTGTCTGTCTCTGTGTGTCTGTGTGTCTCTGTGTGTCTCTTTGCGTCCCCGTGTCTCTCTGTGTGTCTCTGTCTCTCGCCTGCTCTTGTCTGTCTCCTGTACTGGCCCGTGGTGTCTCTGTGTGTCTCTGTGTGTCTCTGTGTGTCTCTGTCTGTCTCTGTGTGTCTCTGTGTGTCTCTGTCTGTCTCTGTCTGTCTCTGTCTGTCTCTGTGTGTCTCTGTATGTCTCTGTCTGTCTCTGTGTGTCTCTGTGTCTCTGTGTGTCTCTGTGTGTCTCTGTGTGTCTCTGTGTGTCTCTGTGTGTCTCTGTGTGTCTCTGTGTGTCTCTGTGTGTCTCTGTGTGTCTCTGTGTGTGTCTGTGTCTCTGTGTCTCTGTCTGTCTCTGTCTGTCTCTGTCTGTCTCCTGTCCACCTCCGTTGTCCGTGTCTTCGCTGTTTTGTTTACTTTGAATGACTGGCACCCGGCTGGTGTACGCCACAACCACAACAACCACAACCACCGCAACAACCACAACCACCACCGCAACAACAACCATCACCGCAACAACAACCACCACCACCGCAACAACCACAACCACCACTGCAACAACAACCACCACCGCAACCACAACCACCACCGCAACAACCACAACCACCACCGCAACAACCACAACCACCATCGCAACAACCACAACCACCACCGCAACAACCACCACCGCAACCACCACCACTGCAACAACAACCACCCACCGCAACAACCACCACCACCGCAACAACCACAACCACCACCGCAACAACAACCACCACCACCACCCGCAACAACCACAACCACCACCGCAACAACCACCACCACCACTGCAACAACAACCACCACCGCAACAACCACCACCACCGCAACAACCACAACCACCACCGCAACAACAACCACCACCACCGCAACAACCACAACCACCACCGCAACAACCACCACCACCGCAACAACCACAACCACCACCGCAACAACCACAACCACCACCGCAACAACCATCACCACCGCAACAACCACCACCACAACCACCACCACTGTCACCACCGTACGTGCTCACCGGTGTGACTCGGTGTCACGTGGCGTGGTGTCGCGTGGTGTGCCGTGGCACGGTTGTGGCGTGACGTGCCGTGGCACGGTGTGGTTTGGCGTTCCGTCGTGTTGCGTGTTACGTGGCGTGCCGCGGCGTGGTGTGTTACGTGGCGTGGCGCGGCGTGGTGTCGCGTGGTGTGCCGTGGCACGGTGTGGTTTGGCGTGCCGCGGCGTGGTGTCACGTGCCCTGGCGTGGCACGGTGTGCCGTGGCGTGGCGTGCCGCCGCCCGCCGCCAGGAGTACATTCGGAGGCAGCTAGAAGAGGAGCAGAGGCAGCTGGAGATCCTGCAGCAGCAGCTGCTGCACGAGCAGGCGCTACTGCTGGTAACGCACTCGCGCACACACGCTGCGTGTACTCACAGCGTGTGTACACAGTGTGCACTCACAGTGTGTGTACACACACAGTGTGTGTATACACACACTGTGTGAGTACACACACACTGTGTGTGTGTACTCACACGGCGTGTACACACACAGCGTGTACTCACACGCCGTGTACTCACACGCCGTGTACTCACACGCCGTGTACTCACACGCCGTGTACTCACACGCCGTGTACACACACGGCGTGTACTCACACGGCGTGTACTCACACGGCGTGTGTACACACACGGCGTTGTACACACACGGCGTGTACACACACGGCGTGTACACACACGGCGTGTACACACACGGCGTGTACTCACACGGCATGTACTCACACGGCGTGTACTCACACGGCGTGTACACACACGGTGTGTGTGTATATAGTGCATACGCACACAGCGCGCGCGTAGTGTATATAGTGCGCACGCCGCGTACTCTCCCCGGCTGCGCCGCCGCCGCCACCAGCCCCCCACCGCCCCCCCACCACCACCGCCACCACCCGCCACCCGCCACCGCCCCCCACCACCGCCACCCGCCCCCCACCACCGCCACCACCACCCGCCACCACCGCCACCACCCCGCCACCCGCCACCGCCCCCCGCCACCCGCCACCCGCCCCCCCACCACCACCACCACCACCCGCCACCCGCCACACGCCCCCCACCACCGCCACCGCCCCCCCACCACCGCCACCACCACCCGCCACCCACCGCCACCGCCACCAGCCCGCCCCCCACCACCGCCACCGCCACCGCCCCCCACCACCCGCCACCACCACCCGCCACCCGCCACCGCCCCCCGCCACCGCCCCCCCACCACCCGCCACCACCACCGCCACCCGCCCCCCACCACCGCCACCAGCCACCCGCCACCCGCCACCCGCCCCCCGCCGCCGCCACCAGCCACCCGCCCCCCACCACCGCCACCACCACCGCCACCCCGCCCCCCACCACCGCCAGCCACCACCACCCGCCACCCGCCACCGCCCCCCGCCACCGCCACCGCCCCCCCACCACCGCCACCGCCCCCCACCACCGCCACCACCACCACCGCCGCCCCACCACCACGCACCGCCCCCCCGCCACCGCCACCGCCACCGCCACCACCAACCGCCACCCGCCCCCCGCCACCGCCCCCGCCACCCGCCACCGCCCCCCACCACCGCCACCGCCCCCCCACCGCCACCACCGCCACCACCGCCACCACCGCCACCCGCCACCCGCCACCGCCCCCCACCACCGCCACCACCACCACCGCCACCCGCCCCCCACCGCCACCACCGCCACCACCGCCACCACCGCCACCACCGCCACCACCACCACCGCCACCTGCCCCCACCACCGCCACCGCCCCCACCGCCACCCGCCCCCCACCACCCGCCACCGCCCCCCCACCGCCACCACCGCCACCACCCGCCACCGCCACCCGCCACCGCCCCCCACCACCGCCACCGCCCCCCCCACCCACCGCCACCACCACCACCGCCACCGCCCCCCACCGCCGCCACCGCCCCCCACCGCCACCACCCGCCACCACCGCCACCACCGCCACCGCCACCCGCCACCGCCCCCCACCACCGCCACCACCACCACCACCACCCGCCACCCGCCCCGCCACCGCCACCGCCACCACCGCCACCACCGCCACCACCACCACCACCCGCCACCGCCCCCCACCACCGCCACCGCCACCGCCCCCCCCACCCCCACCACCACCACCACCACCACCGCCACCCGCCACCGCCCCCCACCACCGCCACCACCGCCACCACCGCCACCACCGCCACCACCCGCCACCATCGCCACCACCCCCCCCCCGTCAGCATCTCTCCTCTGCCGCCCTCTGCGCTCCTCCTGTTCCACCCCGCACGGCCCCGGGGTCACCGGGCACGCCGGGGGTCACCGGGCACGCCGGGGGTCACCGGGCACGCCGGGGGTCACCGGGCACGCAGTGTGTGTGTGTGTGTGTGCGCGCGTGTGTGTGTCTGGTTGGGTGTTCGTGTGTGCGTGGGTCTGGATGGGTGTTCGTGTGTGTGTGTGTACGTGGCGCGTACCGAGTGTGTGGTTTTCCATGTGTGCGCTGTGTGTGTTTAGTGTGTGTTTAGTGTGATGTGTTTAGTGTGTGTGTGTGTGTGTGTTTAGTGTGATGTGTTTAGTGTGTGTGTGTGTGTTTAGTGTGTGTGTGTGTGTTTAGTGTGATGTGTTTAGTGTGTGTGTGTGTTTAGTGTGTGTGTGTACACCAAAGTGCGTGCGTCAAAGGTGGTGTCCCTTGCCTGTCCTGTGGGTGTCAGGCGACGTGTACCACCACCACCACCACCACCGCCACCACCACCCACCTCGTACACCACCACCCACCGCCACCACCACCGCCACCACCACCTCGTACACCACCATCACCACCACCTCGTACACCACCACCACCGCCACCACCTCGTACACCACCACCACCTCGTACACCACCACCACCACCACCTTCACCACAATTGCCACCATCAACACCCGCCACCGCCGCTGCTAACACCACTATCACTATCACCACTACTGCCTTGACCGCCACCACCACCGCCACCACCACCACCACCACCACCGGATTCACCACCACCACCACCACCTTGACCAACACCACCACCGCCAATACCACCACCACCGCCTTTCACCAACACCACCTTCACCAACACCACCTTAACCACCACCACCACCGCCTTTCACCAATACCACCACCACCACCGACTTCACCACCACCACCACCACCTTTCACCACCAGCACCTTTCACCACCACCACCTTTCACCACCACCGACTTCACCACCACCTTTACCACCACCACCACCACCTTCACCACCACCACCACCACCGACTTCACCACCACCACCACCTTTCACCAGCACCACCACCTTCACACCACCACCACCACCCTTCACCACCACCACCACCACCGCCTTCCGCCACCACCACCACCACCACCACCTTTCACCACCAGCACCTTTCACCACCACCGACTTCACCACCACCTTCACCACCACCACCTTCACCACCACCACCACCACCAGCCTTCCGCCACCACCACCACCACCTTTCACCACCGACTTCACCAGCACCACCTTTCACCACCACCACCACCACCTTCACCACCACCTTTCACCACCACCACCTTCACCACCACCACCACCCGCTCACGGTGCCGTACGCGCGCCGTGCCTTGCCGCCCGCCACGCCGTCATCCCGCGTGTCGCCCCCCCCGCCCCCCCCCGCCCCCCCCCCCGCCCCCCCCCCCCCGCCCCGCCCCCCAGGAGTACAAGCGCAAGCAGATGGAGGAGCAGCTTCAGGCCGAGAAGCTGCACCGGCGCCTGCAGCAGGAGCAGGCCTACCTCAAGCAGCTGCAGCAGGTGCAGGGCGGTGGTGGTGGCGGTGGCGGCGGAGGCGGCGTCGGCAAGGCAACCGGTGCGGCGGCGCCGGCCACCACCGTGGCGGCGGCTGCGGCGGCGGCAGCTGCGGCCCACGCCAATCAGCAGCAGCAGCTGCAGCAGCAGCAGCAGCAGCAGCTGTATCACTACCAGAACCACAACCCCAGCGAGAAGCCAGCGTGGGCCAGAGAGGTGCGTGACATCGCGCGTGTGTGAGAGTGTGGGTGGGTGGGTGGGTGAGTGGGTGAGTGGGTGGGTGGGTGAGTGGGTGAGTGGGTGGGTGGGTGAGTGGGGTGGGTGAGTGGGTGGGTGGGTGAGTGGGTGGGTGAGTGGGTGGGTGAGTGGGTGAGTGAGTGGGTGAGTGGGTGGGTGGGTGAGGTGGGTGGGTGGTGGGTGGGTGAGTGGGTGGGTGGGTGGGTGAGTGGGTGAGTGGTGGGTGGGTGAGTGGGTGGGTGAGTGGGTGGTGGGTGAGTGGGGTGGGTGAGTGGGTGGGTGAGTGGGTGAGTGAGTGGGTGAGTGGGTGGGTGGGTGAGTGGGTGGGTGGGTGGGTGAGTGGGTGGGTGGGTGGGTGGGTGAGTGGGTGGGTGGGTGGGTGAGTGGGTGGGTGGGTAGTGGGTGGTGGTGGGTGAGTGGGTGGGTGGGTGGGTGAGTGGGTGAGTGGGTGGGTGGGTGAGGTGGGTGGTGGAGTGGGTGGGTGAGTGGGTGGGTGGGTGGGTGAGTGGGTGGGTGGGGAGTGGGTGGGTGGAGTGGGTGAGTGGGTGGTGGGTGGGAGTGGGTGGTGGGTGGGTGAGTGGGTGGGTGGGGTGTGAGTGGGTGGTGGTGGGTGGGTGAGGTGGGTGAGGTGGGTGGGTGGGGTGAGTGGGTGGGTGGGTGAGGTGGGTGGGTGAGTGGGTGGGGTGGGTGGGTGGTGTGGGTGAGTGGGGGGTGGGTGGTGGTGGGTGAGGTGGGTGGGTGGGTGATGGGTGGGTGGGTGGGTGGGTGGGGAGTGGGGGGTGGGGTGAGTGGGTGTGGGTGGGTGTGGGTGGGTGGGTGGGTGGGTGGGTGTGTGGGTGGGTGAGTGGGTGGGTGGGTGGGGTGGTGGAGTGGGTGGGTGTGTGGGGTGGGGTGGTGGGGTGGGTGGGGTGGGGGGGGTGTGGTGTGTGGGGGTGGTGGGGTGGGGTGTGGTGGTGGGTGGGTGGGGGTGGTGTGGGGTGGGTGTGGTGGGTGGGTGGGTGGTGGGTGGGGGTGTGTGTGGGGTGGTGTGTGGGTGTGTGGTGGTAGTTGGTTGTGGTTATAGTGGTGTGTTTAGCCAGTTGTGGTGTTAGCGGTGTGCGTGTTATAGCCGGCTGCGGTGTTAGCCGTCATCTCGGCAGTCAACTCGCGGCACGTGCTGCCGGCAGCGGCAAGCGAGCCCTCCCGCACCTCAAGGCCCCCGACGTGCACCCAGCCTGGCACGAGCGCGGCGGTGCCGTCGCTCGGTGGCGAACGCTGGTCGTTGTCCACGATAGCGCCGTGCGCGCCGCGTGTATCCGTCACGCGTGTGTCCGTCACGCGTGTGTCCGTCACGTGTGTCCGTCACGTGTGTCAGTCACGTGTGTCAGTCACGTGTATCCGTCACGCGTGTGTCCGTCACGTGTGTCCGTCACGTCAGTCACGTGTGTGTCCGTCACGTGTATCCGTCACGCGTGTGTCCGTCACGTGTGTCAGTCACGCGTGTGTCCGTCGTGTGTGTCCGTCGTGTGTGTTGTCACGCATGTGTCCGTCACGTGTGCGTGTGTCGTCACGTGTGCGTGTGTCCGTCACGTGTGCGTGTGTCCGTCACGTGTGCGTGTGTCCGTCACGTGTGTGTGTGTCCGTCACGTGTGTGTGTGTCCGGTCACGTGCGTGTGTCCGTCACGTGTGTGTGTGTCCGTCACGTGTGTGTGTGTCCGTCACGTGTATGTGTCG
>NW_027614763.1:15000-22002 GCF_965212315.1 Lampetra planeri | reverse complement strand
CACTCACCACCCACCACTCACCCACCAACTCACTCCCCCACACTCATCTACCCACCCACTCACCCACCCACTCACTCACCCACCTACCCACTCACTCATCCACCCACCCACCCACTCACCCACCCACTCACCCACCCACTCACTCACTCACCCACCCACTCACCCACCAACTCACTCCCCCACCCACCCACTCACCCACCAACCTACCCACTTACCTACCCACCCACTCACCCACCCACTCACTCACCCACCTACCCACCCACTCACCCACCAACCTACCCACTCACCTACTCACCCACTCACCCACCAACTCACTCACCCACCCACCCACTCACCCACCCACCAACCTACCCACTCACCTATCCACCCACTCACCCACTCACTCACTCACTCACCCACCCACTCACTCACCCACTCACCCACCCACTCTCTCACCCACCCACTCACCCACCAACCTACCCACTCACCTACCCACTCACTCACTCACCTACCCACTCACTCACCTACCCACTCACTCACCCACCCGCTCGCTCACTATCTCACCCCACCCACCCACTCACCCCACCCACTCAATCACCCACCCATCCACTCACCCACCAACCTACTCACTCATCTACCCACCCACTCACCCACCCACCCACTCACTCACCCACCTACCCACTCACTCACCCACCCACCCACTCACCCACTCACTCACTCACCCACCCACTCACCCACCAACTCACTCCCCCACCCACCTACTCACCCACCAACCTACCCACTTACCTACCCACCCACTCACCCACCCACTCACTCACCCACCTACCCACTCACTCACCCACTCACCCACCCACCCACTCACCCACCCACCCCACCTACCTACCCACTCACCTACTCACCCCACTCACCCACTCACTCACTCACCCACCCACTCACTCACCCACTCACCCACCCACTCTCTCACCCACCCACTCACCCACCAACCTACCCACTCACCTACCCACTCACTCACTCACCTACCCACTCACTCACCCAGCCACTCACTCACCCACCCGCTCGCTCACTCACTCACCCACCCACCCACTCACCCACCAACTCACTCACCAACCCACTCACCCCACCAACTCACTCACTCACCCACCCACTCACTCACCAACCTTCCCACCAACTTTAACCGCGCAGTCGGCACCCGCTATGATTCACAATCAAAATGACACATTTTAGGGGGGTGGGGGGGGGTTAGATCGCGTAAATATAAAATAGCGTCGTTAAGGGGGCCGTTCTTAAATGACGTCACGCACCTGGGGGGGGGGGGGTCAGACATTTGTGACGATGTGTGACGAGGGGGGGGGGGGTGAGAAATGTGACGTCACATCAAAATGCGCAACTTTAAATAAATATAGAATTGTTATAACAACACTAATTGTTATTCTTTGGTTCTTTCGGTAAAGTCACGTATAAAGATAACATAATAAATTAAATAATTGCATACTACGACGTTTCGATTGCAACACAATCAATCGTCATCATCAGGTATAAAAGAAATAGCAACACAAATCTAACCAGAAAACTATAGACAGACATACAAGCAGACAGACATCACACAGACACACAGAGAGAGAACACGTATCGGTCTTAATTTAGGAGCTTTCGTGACTGCAGGAATTATTCTTTGGGGAAGTTTTAAGCTTATCTTTTTTTCTTTCTGGCTATTTGTTCTCTCTGCCTGTGTCCTCTCTTCGGAATTTTCACACTTAAAATTCTAACTTAGCAAATTTTGAAACACGTAATCAACCAGGCTATGCGTTAATTGTGTGTTAACCGACTCTCTGTGTTGTATTACATCACATTTCGATATTTTGCTAGGTTATTTAATTTTCGTGTGCCTGTCTCCTAATTTTCAATTTTGCGTGCCCCTTCCACATTGTCATCTTACTTGCAACAGGAGTACGTGGCCGTACACTCATTGATATGCTAATTCTCTCTGCCCCCTCCCTCTCTCCATCCCCGCCCCCCCCCTCCTCTAATTTAAGGGACCGTCACAGAAACGACCCCTCTCTTTGTGCCGATGTGTGTCCCTCTTGCTGTGTGCCGTTGTGATGTCTGTTTGCTTGTATGTCTGTCTATAGTTTTCTGGTTAGATTTTTGTTGCTATTTCTTTTATACCTGATGATGATTGCTTGTGTTGCAATCGAAACGTCGTAATATGTTATTTTAATTTATTATTTTATTTTTAGACGTGACTTAACCGAAAAGAACCAAAGAACACGTATCGGCACAAAGAGAGAGGTTCGTTGTCCACTCATTGACATGCTAATTTTTTCTCTGCCCCCTCCCTTCTCTCCGCCCCCGCCCCCCTAGCTCTATATTTAAGGCCTCGTCACAGAGACGACCTCTCTCTTTGTGCCGATACGTGTTCTCTCTGTCTCTCTATGTGTATCTTTGTGATGCCTGTCTGCATATATGTCTGTCTATAGTTTTTCTGGTTAGATTTTTGTTGCTATTTCTTTTATACCTGATGACGATTGCTTGTGTTGCAATCGAAACGTCGTAGTATGCTATTATTTAATTTATTATTTTTATCTTTATACGTGACTTTACCGAAATAACCAAAGAATTATTCCTGCAGTCACGAAAGCTCCAAAATTAAGACTAATTGTTAAAACAACACTCCTACAACAACAGAGTGCAGCGCCACATTAAATACGCACTACAATGACAATAGTTTAAAGCGATTTGAAGCGTGTTTTATTTTCAAAATGGAAATATGGTTTTGGGGGGAGGGGGGGGGCAGAGCTTTGTGACGTCATATTTGAGGGGGGGGGGTCTGACTTTTTTGTGACGCCGTGTGACGAGGGGAGGGGTCAAAAATCGTCCCAAATCGCGTGACGTCATTTATGGACGGCCCCTAACCCCACCACCACCACCACCAACCACCACCACCAACCACCACCACGGCACAACCGATGAGTTAACTTCTTGCCAAGGATCTACAGCATTAGACCTCAAATTTCGATTGAAAGCTTTTTTCGTGACTGCAGGGATTCATCTTCTTGGTTCTTTCGGTAAAGTCACGTAGAATGGAAATAATAACATAATAAAAAAATGAAACATAATAAAATACAAATCTCACGACGTTTCGGCCACAACGCAAGCAGCCGTCACCGGGTGAAGAACAGGTCTGTCGGAAAGACAGACGCTGTAAGAATTGTATTTTATTATGTTTTTAATTTTATTGTTTGATTATTTCCCTTCTACGTGATTTTACCGAAAGATTTCGATTTAAAGCTTCCGTGTCTGCAGGGATTCATCTTCTTGGTTCTTTCGGTAAAGTCATCACGTAGAATGGAAATAATAAAATAATTAAAATAAAACATAATAAAATACAATTCTCACGACGTTTCGGCCACAACGCAAGCAGCCGTCCTCAGGTTGAAGAACAGGTCTGTCGGAAATTCATTCAGACGCTGTCTTTCCGACAGACCTGTTCTTCACCTGAGGACGGCTGCTTGCGTTGTGGCCGAAAACGTCGTGAGAATTGTATTTTATGATGTTTTATTTTTATTATTGTATTATTTCCATTCTACGTGATGACTTTACCGAAAGAACCAATAACATCATTCGATTTCCTTTGCCAGCACCAAAGTATAATAATAGCGTGGCTTTTTCCCATTTTTTCTACCGACAAAACTGAAACCTTATTACGAGGAATCACGTGGTGCATTCACCACAATGCTTGCGGTCAAAATTGCAAAGGAGGTCTCTAATGATGTAGATGTTTAACCCAGAGCCCTCATTACTTTGATAGTGCAATTATCTTTGAGCTGTGTACGCCTTTTGGCGTCTTCTGGCCTAGCACCAATTGAGACGAGGCCCAAAAGAAAGCCGTCTCTGGTGTGGACCAATCAGCTTCAAGGGCAATGCCACAGACATTATGATATACACTACACTATACACTACACTATACATTACACTACTACATTACACTATACACTACACTAGATTATATACTGCACTATACACTACACGATACACTACTACACTATACACTACACTATACACTACTATACACGACACTATACACTACATTATACACTACACTATACACTACTATACACTACACTATACACTACACTATACAATACACTATACACTACACTATACACTATACACTACACTATACACGACACTATACACTACACTAGACTATACACTGCACTATACACTACTATACACTACACTACATATACTACACTACACTATGCACTACACTATACACGACACTATACACTACTATACACTACTATACACTACACTATACACTTCACTGCACACTACACTACACACTATACACTACACTATACACTACACTATACACAACACTATACAGTACACTATACACTACACTATACACTACACTACATATATTACACTACATTATACACTACACTATACACTACACACTACACTATACACTATACACTACACTATACACTACACTATACACAACACTATACAGTACACTATACACTACACTATACACTACACTACATATATTACACTACATTATACACTACACTATACACTACACACTACACTACACACTATACACTACACTATACACTACACTATACACAACACTATACAGTACACTATACACTACACTACATATATTACACTACATTATACACTACACTATACACTACACACTACACTATACTACTATACACTACACTACACACTATACACTACACTACACACTACACTATACACTACACTACACACTCCACTACACTATACACTACACTATACACTATGCTACACTATACACTACACTATACACTCCACTACACTGTACACTACACTATACACTAAACTATGCTACACTATACACTACACTATACACTACACACATTCTACTCTACATATACACTACATATATTCAACTTTCCAGTGCGCATACTACACTATGCACGACCTTTACTATACTACATTATATACTACACATATGATACATTATATACTACACATATTATACATTATATACTACACATATTATACATTATATACTACACATATTATACATTATATACTACACATATTATACATTATATACTACACATATTATACATTATATACTACACATATTATACATTATATACTACACATATTATACATTATATACTACACATATTATACATTATATACTACACATATTATACATTATATACTACACATATTATACATTATATACTACACATATTATACATTAAATACTACACATATTATACATTATATACTACACATATTATACATTATATACTGCATTAACATTGCATATCACATCCTGTAGCAATGTAGACTTCACCAGATAATACGCGTGCGGTCGGTGCATGTAAACACACGTGTCTGTGTAGGTGAGTGAGTGAGTGAGTGGTGAGTGAGTGGTGAGTGTGAGTGGTGAGTGAGTGGTGAGTGAGTGGTGAGTGAGTGGTGAGTGAGTGAGTGGTCAGTGAGTGAGTGAGTGGTGAGTGAGTGAGTGGTGAGTGAGTGAGTGGTGAGTGAGTGAGTGAGTGGTGAGTGAGTGGTGAGTGAGTGGTGAGTGAGTGGTGAGTGAGTGAGTGGTCAGTGAGTGAGTGAGTGGTGAGTGAGTGAGTGGTGAGTGAGTGAGTGGTGAGTGAGTGAGTGGGTGAGTGAGTGGTGAGTGAATGGTGAGTAAGTGAGTGAGTGGGTGAGTGGTGAGTGAGGGTGTGTGAGTGAGTGGTGAGTGAGTGAGTGAGTGCGTGGTGAGTGAGTGGTGAGTGAGTGAGTGAGTGGTGAGTGAGTGGTGAGTGAGTGAGTGAGTGGTGAGTGAATGAGTGGTGAGTAAGTGAGTGGTGAGTGGTGAGTGAGTGGTGAGTGAGTGAGTGGTGAGTGGTGAGTGAGTGGTGAGTGAGTGGTGAGTGAGTAATTGGTGAGTGGTGATTGACTGGTGAGTGAGTGGTGAGTGAGTGGCGAGTAAGTGGTGAGTGAGTGAGTGGGTGAGTGAGTTAGTGAGTGGGTGAGTGAGTGAGTGAGTGGTGAGTGAGTGGTGAGTGAGTGAGTGGTGAGTGAGTGGTGAGTGAGTGAGTGAGTGGTGAGTGAGTGAGTGGGTGAGTGGTGAGTGAGTGGTGAGTGAGTGGTGAGTGAGTGAGTGAGTGGTGAGTGAGTGGTGAGTGAGTGAGTGGTGAGTGAGTGGTCAGTGAGTGAGTGAGTGGTGAGTGAGTGGTGAGTGGTGAGTGAGTGAGTGAGTGGTGAGTGAGTGAGTGGTGAGTGAGTGAGTGGTGAGTGAGTGGTGAGTGAATGGTGAGTAAGTGAGTGAGTGGGGTGAGTGGTGAGTGAGTGGTGAGTGAGTGGTGAGTGAGTGAGTGCGTGGTGAGTGAGTGGTGAGTGAGTGGTGAGTGAGTGAGTGGTGAGTGAGTGAGTGAGTGGTGAGTGAATGAGTGGTGAGTAAGTGAGTGGTGAGTGGTGAGTGAGTGGTGAGTGAGTGAGTGGTGAGTGGTGAGTGAGTGGTGAGTGAGTGGTGAGTGAGTAATTGGTGAGTGGTGATTGACTGGTGAGTGAGTGGCGAGTAAGTGGTGAGTGAGTGAGTGGGTGAGTGAGTGAGTGAGTGGGTGAGTGAGTGAGTGAGTGGCGAGTAAGTGGTGAGTGAGTGAGTGGGTGAGTGAGTGAGTGAGTGGGTGAGTGAGTGAGTGAGTGGTGAGTGGTGAGTGAGTGGTGAGTGGGTGAGTGGTGAGTACGTGGTGAGTGAGTGAGTGCGTGGTGAGTGAGTGGTGAGTGAGTGGTGAGTACGTGGTGAGTACGTGGCGAGTGAGTGCGTGGTGAGTGAGTGGTGAGTGGTGAGTGAGTGGTGAGTGAGTGCTGAGTGAGTGGTGAGTGAGTGATGAGTGGTGAGTGAGTGAGTGGTGAGTGAGTGAGTGAGTGCTGAGTGAGTGGTGAGTGAGTGAGTGAGTGGGTGAGTGAGTGGTGAGTGAGTGAGTGGGTGAGTGGTGAGTGAGTGGTGAG
>NW_027614763.1:0-10000 GCF_965212315.1 Lampetra planeri | reverse complement strand
CTACACTATACACTACTCACTACACTACACTATATACTACTATACACTACAATATACACTACACACTACACTATACACTACTCACTCCACTACACCATACACTACACACTACACACTATACACTACACACTACACTACGCACTACACTACACTATACACTACACACACTACACTATACACTACTCACTACTACACACTACACTACGCACTAGACTATACACTACACACTACACTATACACTACTATACACTACACTATACAATACACTATACACTACACACTACATACACACGAGTAGCTGATCTTGCTTGCGGTCACCACCGCCACCACCACCACCGTCATCATCATCATCATTGTTGCCGTCGCTCTGGTCACTCTGAAGCAATGCTGCTGATGAGTCTATGAAGGGCAAAGCCACTCCAGCTGCTGTTGTTGTTGTTGTTGCTGTTGTTGTTGTTGTTGATGTTGTTGTTGTTGCTGTTGTTGTTGTTGTTGATGTTGTTGTTAATGTTGCTGCTGCTGTTGTTGATTCTCCCGTTGGGTTCACGGCGTAGTGGGCGAGTGAGGTTGGAGGGTGGGTGTCATCACCGTCTTATAGTTACCACCACCACCACCCACACACACACACCACACACACATACACATACACACACCCACACACACACCCACACATCACACACACACATACACACACACATACACACACCCACCCCCACCACCCATCCACGTCTCCTCCCTGCCTCACTCCCACCCACCGCCTCACTCCCACCCACCTCCTCCACCCACACACACACCCACACACACACATCCACACACACACATACACACATACATACACACACCCACACACACCCACACACACCCACACACACACCCACACACACACCCACACACACACCCACACACACACCCACACACCCACACACACACCCACACACACACCCACACACCCACACACACACCCACACACACACACCCACCCACACACACACACCCACACACACACCCACACACACCACCCTCTCCCCACTTCCCCCCACCAGCTATTCCAACCTCAGCCCAATCTCCCCCACTCCACCCACCATCCACCCACCCACTCTACCCACCCACTCCACCCACCCACATCACCCTCCCCCCACTTCCCCCCACCAGCTATTCCAACCTCAGCCCAATCTCCCCCACCACCCACCCATTCATTCAGCCATCCCCGGGGCCACTGACGGAGCGTTGGGGGTGGTTGGGGGGTGGTGGGGGGTGGTGGGGGGTGGTGGGGGGGGTGGGGGGGTGTGGAGAGGGGGAGGGAGAGGGGGAGGGAGAGGGGGAGGGAGAGGGGGAGGGAGAGGGGGAGGGAGAGGGGGAGGGAGGGAGGGGGAGGGAGGGGGAGGGAGCGATTGGAGATAAGCAAGGAACGTGTCACCTGTAGTAGGTGGTCCCTGCGCCTTTAAGGAGCCGCGCTGGCCGGGTTAGGGCTGAGCGGTTGAAACCGGGGCGCGAGAGGCAACTTGGCTGCCTTTAAGGAGCAGTCGCATGGCGTGGTGTGGAGTGACGGGGCGAGTGAGCGGTACTGGTGAGTGAGTGGGTGAGTGGTGAGTGAGTGGGTGAGTGGATGAGTGGGTGAGTGGGTGAGTGAGTGGGTGAGTGAGTGGGTGAGTGGGTGAGTGAGTGGGTGAGTGAGTGGGTGAGTGGGTGAGTGAGTGGGTGAGTGGGTGAGTGGGTGGGTGAGTGGGTGAGTGAGTGAGTGAGTGGATGAGTGAGTGGATGAGTGAGTGAGTGAGTGGGTGAGTGGGTGAGTGAGTGGGTGAGTGGGTGAGTGAGTGGGTGAGTGGATGAGTGGGTGAGTGAGTTGGTGAGTGGGTGAGTGAGTGGGTGAGTGAGTGGGTGAGTGAGTGGGTGAGTAAGTGGGTGAGTGGGTGAGTGGTGAGTGAGTGAGTGGGTGAGTGGGTCGGTGAGTGGGTGAGTGACTGGGCGAGTGAGCGGTGCTGGTGAGTGAGTGAGTGGGTGAGTGAGTGGGTGAGTGGATGGGTGAGTGGGTGGGTGGGTGGTGAGTGACTGGGCGAGTGAGCGGTGCTGGTGAGTGAGTGGATGAGTGAGTGGATGAGTGGTGAGTGGGTGAGTGAGTGGATAAGTGAGTGGATGAGTGGTGAGTGAGAGGGTGAGTGAGTGGTGAGTGAGTGGGTGGGTGAGTGGGTGAGTGAGTGAATGAGTGGTGAGTGAGTGGGTGAGTGGTGAGTGAGTGGATGAGTGAATGGGTGGGTGAGTGAGTGGTTGAGTGGATGAGTGAGTGGTGAGTGAGTGGTGAGTGAGTGGATGAGTGAGTGGGTGGGTGAGTGAGTGGTTGAGTGGATGAGTGGATGGGTGAGTGGGTGGGTGGGTGAGTAAGCGGATGAGTGGGTGAGTGAGTGGGTGAGTGAGTGGTTGAGTGAGTGAGTGGTTGAGTGGGTGAGTGGGTGATTGGGTGAGTGGGTGAGTGGGTGGGTGGGTGAGTAAGCGGATGAGTGGGTGAGTGAGTGGGTGAGTGAGTGGTTGAGTGAGTGAGTGGTTGAGTGGGTGAGTGAGTGAGTGAGTGGTGAGTGAGTGGTTGAGTGGGTGAGTAAGCGGATGAGTGGGTGAGTGAGTGGGTGGGTGGATGGGTGAGTGGTTGAGTAAGTGGGTGAGTGAGTGGGTGGGTGAGTAGGTGAGTGGGGGAGTGAGTGGTTAAGTGGGTGAGTGGATGAGTGGGTGGGTGAGTGATTGGGTGAGTGAGGGAGGGAGTGGATGAGTGGGTAAGTGGATGAGTGGGTGAGTGAGTGGGTGAGTGAGTGAGTGAGTGGGTGAGTGAGTGGCTGAGTGGGTGAGTGAGTGGGTGGGTGAGTGGATGAGTGGGTGAGTGAGTGAGTGGGTGGTTGAGTGGCTGAGCGAGTGACTAAGTCGATGAGTGAGTGGGTGAGTGGGGGAGTGAGTGGTTAAGTGGGTGAGTGGATGAGTGGGTGAGTGAGTGATTGGGTGAGTGAGGGAGGGAGTGGATGAGTGGGTAAGTGGATGAGTGGGTGAGTGAGTAAGTGAGTGAGTGGGTGAGTGAGTGGGTGGGTGAGTGGGGGAGTGAGTGGGTGGGTGAGTGGATGAGTGGGTGGGTGAGTGGGTGGTTGAGTGGCCGAGCGAGTGACTAAGTCGATGAGTGAGTGGGTGAGTGATTAGTGCCCAGCCACGCATGCCCAAGCAGCTTCTGTTGGGTCGGATAGAGTGTCAGCTGAACGGGCGCAGCACAGGGCTGTATATATGGGGCTAGGAGATGTTAACTACCTCGCCTGGTAATAGAGTTTTACCCTTTCAACTGGTACAAAAGCTGACACCTTTATACAAGGCATCATGTTTGCAATAACCACAACACAAGCAGTCAAAATGCAAACAAAAAGAAACAACTCTGATGATGATATGCACTGTCCTTGAAGTTAATTGGTCCACACCCGAGACAGCTTTTCTTAGAGCCTAGTCTCCATTGGTGTTGGACCAGATGACGCCAAAAGGCGTACAACTCAAAGACAGCGCACTATCAGAGTATTGAGAACTCGGGATAATCATTTACACTATGAGACCTCCTTTACCAGTGTACCAGTTGAAAGAGTAAAAACCCATTACTATATTTTGCCACTGGTAAAGGAGGTCTCATAGTGTAAATACCTCGCCTGGTCTACAGGAGGTCGTGGGTTCGATCCCGACCCTGACGATGCCTGCTGCTGCTGCTGTATATTTGGAGTCTGCGTGTCTCTCTCATCATCGTCACGGTGGCTAGGAGATGTTGACTACCTCGCCTTGTATACAGGAGGTCGTGGGTTCGATCCCGACCCTAACGACGCTTGTTGTTTTTGCTTATTTGGAGTCTGCGTGTCTCTCATCATCATCATCATCACGGTGGCTAGGAGATGTTGACTACCTCGCCGGGTATACAGGAGGTCGTGGGTTCGATCCCGACCCTAACGACGCTTGCTGCTGTTGTGTATTTGGAGTCTGCGTGTCTCTCTCTCATCATCATCATCACGGTGGCTAGGAGATGTTAACCACCTCGCCTTGTATACAGGAGGTCGTGGGTTCGATCCTGACCCTGACGACGCCTGCTGCTGCTGCTGCTACATATTTTGATCGCGTGGATTTTGATTTTTTTTTTAATCTGGGGTCCTACGTGTTTGTTCCACCTGCACGTTTAGAAACGACATCGCCACGCGATCCGATCATTTCGCCGCCGCTACCAATGTCTACGTGGTGGTGGTGGTGGTGATGATGATGATGATGCTGAAGGCCACTTTGTTGAGCCATCGTTTATGTTGATGGCTTCTGAAGAAGAGCGACTACATCGCTCTAGTGGGGGTCCTTGACCTGGTCAAATAAAACAAAAAATAAAAAATAGTTTCGTTTAACAGTTTATCGTAGGGTACGTTGAACTTCTTTCGCGCCATACGTAGCCAACCGCGCTCATTGGAGGTTACGGGAGAGATGGAGCCGTACCTTACCCGATACCCGGCTACCCGTTTGCGACCCTGGTGCGGCCGGGTACGGGTAGGCCGTGAGTCACTGGTGAGTCACCGTTTGTCACTCATTTCCCAACGTCTTGTCTCTTCTCACAATTCAAGTTCCTAGAATCAACCCACCCGCGCCTGCAACGTGGCTTCATCCCAGAGGTCGCAATCGGGTACCCGATACCCGTACCCGACCGGCTGGGTAATGGTAGGGTACGGCTGGGTACGGGTACCAGTTTGTGACCCTGGTACGGCCGGGTACGGGTGCGGGTAAGGAATCAAAACCCGTTTGCGACCTCTGCAGCGGGGTCACAAGATCGCAGGGCAGTGCCAGGCTAGGTGCACCTTGAGCAGACGCCCTCCAGCCAGGAGCGGAGAGTAGATGGAGCTGATGTGGCACAGGAGGAGGACGTGGAGCTGAGTGGAGGAGTCGGTGTCACAAGATCGCCCCCTGCGGTGCCAGGCTAGGTGCACCTCGAAGGCTGCTGGGCAGTAGGAGGCAGTCGCCCCTTGCTCACAACAACGGGCGGAGCGGCAGGGCGGATAAAACGCAGGGCGTTGACACAGTAGGGGGGCACAGTCGGTCAACCCATGGCACCTGCAGGGTCTGTCCCGTGACCTCCTCTTGCACCTAGCCTGGCACAGCAGTCAACCCGTGGCACCTGCAGGGTCTGTCCTGTGACCTCCTCCTCCTGCACCTAGCCTGGCACAGCAGTCAACCCATGGCACCTGCAGGGTCTGTCCCGTGACCTCCTCTTGCACCTAGCCTGGCACAGCAGTCAACCCATGGCACCTGCTGGGTCTGTCCCGTGACCTCCTCCTGCACCTAGCCTGGCACAGCAGTCAACCCATGGCACCTGCTGGGTCTGTCCCGTGACCTCCTCCTGCACCTAGCCTGGCACAGCAGTCAACCCATGGCACCTGCTGGGTCTGTCCCGTGACCTCCTCCTGCACCTAGCCTGGCACAGCAGTCAATCCGTGGCACCTGCTGGGTCTGCCCCGTGACCTCCTCCTGCACCTAGCCTGGCACAGCAGTCAACCCGTGGCACCTGCAGGGTCTGTCCCGTGACCTCCTCCTGCACCTAGCCTGGCACAGCAGTCAATCCGTGGCACCTGCTGGGTCTGTCCCGTGACCTTCTCCTGCACCTAGCCTGGCACAGCAGTCAACCCGTGGCACCTGCAGGGTCTGTCCCGTGACCTCCTCCTGCACCTAGCCTGGCACAGCAGTCAACCCGTGGCACCTGGGTCTGTCCCGTGACCTCCTCCTGCACCTAGCCTGGCACAGCAGTCAACCCGTGGCACCTGCAGGGTCTGTCCCGTGACCTCCTCCTGCACCTAGCCTGGCACAGCAGTCAACCCGTGGCACCTGGGTCTGTCCCGTGACCTCCTTCTGCACCTAGCCTGGCACAGCAGTCAACCCGTGGCACCTGCAGGGTCTGTCCCGTGACCTCCTCCTGCACCTAGCCTGGCACAGCAGTCAACCCGTGGCACCTGCAGGGTCTGTCCCGTGACCTCCTCCTCCTGCACCTAGCCTGGCACAGCAGTCAACCCGTGGCACCTGCAGGGTCTGTCCCGTGACCTCCTCCTGCACCTAGCCTGGCACAGCAGTCAACCCGTGGCACCTGCAGGGTCCATCCCGTGACCTCCTGCCAGCAGCAGCTGCGAGCCTTCCAGATTTCACGTGGCCTCAAAGTGCACCTAGCCTGGCACAAGCACCGTGGTGACGTCACCACTACTTAGTGGCGAATGGCGGTTGTTGGTTAGTGTTGCTGGTGAGTGTTGTTGGTGAGTGTGGTGAGTGTGGTGGTGAGTGTGGTGGTGAGTGTGGTGAGTGTGGTGGTGAGTGTGGTGGTGAGTGTGTGTGGTGGTGAGAGTGGTGAGTGTGGTGATGATGATGGTGAGTGTGGTGAGTGTGAGTGGTGAGTGTTGATGGTGAGTGTGGTGAGTGTGAGTGGTGAGTGTGTGTGGTGAGTGTTGATGGTGATGGTGAGTGTGGTGAGTGTGAGTGGTGAGTGTTGATGGTGAGTGTGGTGAGTGTGTGGTGAGTGTGTGTGGTGAGTGTTGATGGTGAGTGTGGTGAGTGTGGTGGTGAGTGTGGTGGTGAGTGTGATGGTGAGTGTGGTGGTGAGTGTGGTGGTGAGTGTGTGTGGTGGTGAGAGTGGTGAGTGTGGTGAGTGTGGTGAGTGTGGTGGTGAGTGTGGTGGTGAGTGTAGTGAGTGTGGTGGTGAGTGTGGTTGCGAGTGTGATGGTGAGTGTGGTGGTGAGTGTGGTGAGTGTGAGTGGTGAGTGTGGTGAGTGTGGTGGTGAGTGTGGTGATGATGATGATAATGAGTGTGGTGAGTGTGAGTGGTGAGTGTGAGTGGTGAGTGTTGATGGTGAGTGTGGTGAGTGTGTGGTTAGTGTGTGTGGTGAGTGTGTGTGTGGTGAGTGTGGTGAGTGTGGTGGTGAGGGTGATGGTGAGTATGATAATGATGATGATGGTGAGTGTGGTGAGTGTGTTGATAGTGAGTGTGGTGGTGAGTGTGTTGATGGTGAGTGTGGTGGTGAGTGTTGATGGTGAGTGTGGTGAGTGTTGATGGTGAGTGTGATGATGATGATGATGGTGAGTGTGGTGAGAGTGGTGAGTATGGTGGTGAGTGTGGTGGTGAGTGTAATGGTGAGTGTGGTGGTGAGTGTGATGGTGAGTGTGGTGAGTGTGATGGTGAGTGTGATGAGTGTGATGGTGAGTGTGATGGTGAGTGTGGTGAGTGTGATGGTGAGTGTGATGAGTGTGATGGTGAGTGTGGTGAGTGGTGGTGAGTGTAGTGGTGAGTGTGATGATGATGGTGAGTGTGGTGAGAGTGGTGAGTATGATGGTGAGTGTGATGGTGAGTGTGGTGGTGAGTGTGATAGTGAGTGTGGTGAGTGTGTTGGTGAGTGTGGTGAGTGTTGATGGTGAGTGTGATGGTGAGTGTGGTGAGTGTGATGGTGAGTGTGGTGGTGAGTGTGGTGAGTGTGATGGTGAGTGTGGTGAGTGTGATGGTGAGTGTGGTGAGTGTGATGGTGAGTGTGGTGAGTGTGATGATGAGTGTGGTGAGTGGTGGTGAGTGTGGTGGTGAGTGTGATGATGATGATGGTGAGTGTGGTGAGAATGGTGAGTATGACGGTGAGTGTGATGGTGAGTGTGGTGAGTGTGATGGGGAGTGTGGTGGTGAGTGTGGTGGTGAGTGTGGTGAGTGTGGTGAGTGTGGTGAGTGTGATGGTGAGTGTGGTGAGTGTTGATGGTGAGTGTGGTGGTGAGTGTGGTGAGTGTTGATGGTGAGTGTGGTGGTGAGTGTGGTGAGTGTGATGGTGAGTGTGGTGGTTAGTGTGATGGTGAGTGTGGTAAGTGTGATGGTGAGTGTGGTGAGTGTTGATGGTGAGTGTGGTGGTGAGTGTGGTGAGTGTGGTGAGTGTGGTGGTGAGTGTGGTGGTGAGTGTGGTGAGTGTGATGGTGAGTGTGATGGTGAGTGTGGTGGTGAGTGTGATGGTGAGTGTGGTGAGTGTGATGGTGAGTGTAGTGAGTGTTGATGGTGAGTGTGGTGGTTAGTGTGATGATGATGATGGTGAGTGTGGTGGTGAGTGTGGTGAGTGTGTGTGGTGAGTGTGATGGTGGTGAGTGTGATGGTGAGTGTGATGATGGTGAGTGTGGTGGTGAGTGTGGTGAGTGTGATGGTGGTGAGTGTGATGGTGGTGAGTGTGATGGTGAGTGTGATGGTGGTGAGTGTGATGGTGGTGAGTGTGATGGTGAGTGTGATGGTGAGTGTGATGGTGGTGAGTGTGATGGTGAGTGTGATGGTGGTGAGTGTGATGGTGAGTGTGATGGTGGTGAGTGTGATGGTGAGTGTGATGGTGGTGAGTGTGATGGTGAGTGTGATGGTGGTGAGTGTGATGGTGAGTGTGATGGTGGTGAGTGTGATGGTGAGTGTGATGGTGGTGAGTGTGATGGTGAGTGTGATGGTGGTGAGTGTGATGGTGAGTGTGATGGTGGTGAGTGTGATGGTGAGTGTGATGGTGGTGAGTGTGATGGTGAGTGTGATGGTGGTGAGTGTGATGGTGAGTGTGATGGTGGTGAGTGTGTGATGGTGAGTGTGATGGTGGTGAGTGTGGTGAGTGTGTGTGGTGAGTGTGATGGTGAGTGTGATGGTGGTGAGTGTGATGGTGAGTGTGATGGTGGTGAGTGTGGTGAGTGTGATGGTGAGTGTGGTGAGTGTGATGGTGAGTGTGGTGAGTGTGATGGTGAGTGTGGTGAGTGTTGATGGTAAGTGTGATGGTGGTGAGTGTGTGTGGTGAGTGTGATGGTGAGTGTGGTGAGTGTTGATGGTAAGTGTGATGGTGGTGAGTGTGGTGGTGAGTGTGATGGTGGTGAGTGTGATGGTGGTGAGTGTGATGGTGGTGAGTGTGATGGTGGTGAGTGTGATGGTGGTGAGTGTGATGGTGGTGAGTGTGATGGTGGTGAGTGCGAGTCTGGTGATGTTGATTCTCAGCATTTCGATGTCGGGATTTATCGTCAAACACACAGAGCGGTGAGGGGAGGGGTGAGGGGAGGGGTGAGGGGAGGGGTTAGGGGTGAGGGGAGGGGTGAGGGGAGGGGTGAGGGGAGGGGTTAGGGGTGAGGGGAGGGGTGAGGGGGGGTTCTCGCCTCGCACCTGGGCACCTGGTCACGCTCATCACGTGACACGCAGGTGCAGGGCGGGCAGCAGATGCGAGCCCTGGGCTCATCATCATCATACTCATCATCATCACACTCATCATCATCATACTCATCATCATCATACTCATCACTACAATCATAGCTACACTCATACATCACTACACTCATCATCATCACTACAATCATAGCTACACTCATACATCACTACACTCATCATCATCACACTCATCATCATCATACTCATCATCATCATACTCATCATCATCATCACACTCATCATCATCACACTCATCATCATCATACTCATCACTACAATCATAGCTACACTCATACATCACTACACTCATCATCATCACACTCATCATCATCATACTCATCATCATCATCATACTCATCATCATCATACTCATCATCATCATCACTACAATCATAGCTACACTCATACATGACTACACTCATCATCATCCTCATCACACTCATCATCATCATACTCATCATCATCATCATCACTACAATCATAGCTACACTCATACATCACTACACTCATCATCATCATCATTACACTCATCATCATTACACTCATCATCCTCATCACTACACTCATCATCATCATCACTACACTCATCATCACTACACTCATCATCATCATCATCATACTCATCATCATCATACTCACTACAATCATAGCTACACTCATCATCCCTACACTCATCATCATCACTACAATCATAGCTACACTCATACATCACTACACTCATCATCATCACACTCATCATACTCATCATACTCATCATCATCATACTCATCATCATCATCATCACTACAATCATAGCTACAC
>NW_027614762.1:0-22013 GCF_965212315.1 Lampetra planeri | reverse complement strand
TTTGATTTTTTTTAATCATGTTTGACAGTGCTTCAAATACTTTTTTTTCACTGTCTTCATCACCAGCCATGATCAATCCACTGCTGGTGGTTTAGATCACCCCAAACCGTCGCCACCATCTTATACGATCCTGCGATGTAATAATCCACCCGGCACCTCTGTGCACGAGTCGATGTCATCGCTGCATCGTAGACGTCCTCAGCACCCTCAGTACCCCCAACGCCTCCACCTGTACCCCCCTTCCGCCCCGCCTCTATAAAGTGACTCATCAACCGACCCGATCGCGCAACCCAATACAGGCGGGATACGCGGAAGGGGGGGGGGGGTCTGTTAATTGGGAACGGACACCACTCCCTCGTCCTATCAATCCCCAACCCTGTGGGCGGTGAAGGGTGTTCAGGTACCGCGTCGTGGCGATGATGGGGGGGGGGGGGGTTCTCTGAAGGACGACGACTCGAAAATCTCTCGGAGCAATAAACACAAAAAGTTCGCTTTGATGGTGTTCGCCGGCGAGGACAGGAGTCACCGATTGTCCACATCTCTCCACGAGGCTGTTAAGTCCGTGCCAGGGTACAAGGCGTTAGTGCGCTGTGGCCGGCGTCCTGGCGAAGCGTTACCAAAACAACAGCACAGCAAAGACCCGGCGGCGAGACAGACACAGCTCGTGCCGGGCACACACTGGGGTCACACTGCCCATCGCGAGGGACACCTGCCTGCCCTCGCGGCGGTCTGTACAGGTGCACACGCAGCGATAACCCCGGCGGTGGTTTCTGTCCACTCCCCCCCATCCAACCCCACCGCGGACTTCTGAACCTCCTCTGTGCTCATAATAAAAGGTGTTTGGGTTAGATGGCGTTATTTATAAATGTGTCGCAACCCTCCACCATCCGACACGGCCAATCAGTAAAAAAATGTGTCACGTTGACAAAAGACGTAGAAGGGAAATAATAAAATAATAACAATATTAAACTATTTCCCATCTACGTGACTTTACCGAAAGAACCAAGAATATGAATATATAAAGTCACGTAGATAGAAAAAAATTATAATAACAAAAATAATGAAAATGAAAATAAAGTGAATATTATTTTTCATTCACTTTATTTTCAAATAATGTGAATATTATTTTTTATTCACCTTATTTGTACTTTTTATTATTATTATATATTTTTATTCTATCTACGTGACTTTACCGAAAGAACCATAGAACATAAACTCAGAAAGCTACTGGAATGGAATAGTTGGAGGTTGATAATAGCAAACGTGTACTGAAAGAAGTAAACTTAATATTAATGAATACAAAGGTTTTGTAAGTAAATGTACGGAACTCAACGGTCATCATTGTTGCAGCGAACGAAAATCCAGCGATTGCTAAATGTGTCCCGGCTGTTACGTTACTTCTACTGAGGCACAGCTGGTAGCCAATCTGCGGCCACATGCTTTTGTGAAAGTATTCAGCATTTCCTTACTCAAATAAAACCCGCTCTTTTGACCGCTGTATATATATAAAAAGCACCAATTCGTTCCCAAAAATCAGAAGGCCCATAAAACAAGCCGGTAAATGTTTCCCCCCCCCCTTTTTAATGGGTTTTTTTTATTTGAAAATTCAAAGAAGAATTTTGATTTGGCTACAAAGAATTTTTATTTTATTGAAATTGTGGAAATACTGAAATCACACCGGCACGCAATGAATCCGTGCGCCGCTGGTCACGTAGGTCGTTACACCGCATTGACCGGACGTTGAAATGGGATTGTGTAATTCAGCAGATGTTGTGTTTAATTATTTTGTAAGTACCACCTGGCACTCGGTATAAAGTGAAATTCCTCTTTTACTGCTTGCAGAGGGAGGGCGCGAGGGAGCGGAGGCGGGTGGTGGGTGGCGGGTGGCGGGTGGCGTGTTTGGAAGGAGTCTCAATGTTTCCCAAATCCCACTGGCGGAGAGCGGAGAACAAAACGCCGATAAATAACGGCCCGCAGCACGGCGAGAGGAAGGCGATACGCTGTTTGTTTCTCTCGCCACTCAGGGATTTATAACGACGCAGCTTAAACGCGCGCGGTAACCTTCCGCATCATTTCGTTTTCATGTTTCCGCCGCGCTCGTCTGCATCGTCTTCATTCGCCTTCCCCGAGTTGCCACTTGCCGTAGTAGTCGTGATACTAACGACGAGGGCGCCTTCTCCCCCCCCCCGCCCCCCCCCCCCAAGGCAGCTCCGTCATTCGGCGCGCGCACGAGGCCAGCGGCGCGGTGACGCCGTTCGATCGACGGAATTTTTCCGGTTTCTTTTCCGTTTTGTTTTAATTCACGAAGAAGACGACGGGAAAAAAAAACACCAAGGGGTGAGCGCGCCGGTGCAACCGGTGTGCGCTGGGGGCGTCGTTATGCACCCCCCACTCCCCCCCCCCCCATTCCGAAACCAAAGTGTTCTCAGTGGCACGTCCAGAGTGGGCTCCCTGTCGTAAATAAGCGGTGGGGCAACAGCGCGCGCTGGAACGCGCCGCAGCTGCGGCGTGCGCGAGCACGTGCGAGCCCCGCGATGGGCCCATACAGGTGTGAGTTGCCCCCCAACACAACCCATCCACCCCCCCCCCCCACACACACACACACCACCCCACAGCTTCCCATTTATGTAATTTATTAATTTTCCTTGCTCACTCGCCTCGGCGCCCCCCCCCCCTCCTCCTACTACTACAGACCTACAAGCTCCGTTGTGCGTCGCGAGCGTGAGAGTTCCCATGGGAATCGCAGCACCAGCGTCGTCGCCCCGTGACTCTGGTGTCCATCATTTCTCGTGGAATCGTGGTTTTTTTTGTACGATGGACTGGAGTAGATGTATACATATATGCACGTTGAACTTCTTTCGCGCCGTACGTAGCCAACCGTGCTAATCGGAGGTGTGGACCGCAGAGTTTTTGTACGCTAGACCGGAGTAGACTTTTAAATATGCATGTATGTTGAACTTCTTTCGCACCGTACGTAGCCAACCGTGGTAATCGAAGGTTGCGGGCTGGAAGGGTTCCGCATCTCCGATTCGCACTTAGTAGCAAGGACTGGAGAAGGGTGACGAGGCCCATTGTTCGGTGGTTTGCAAAGCGTGGATTGCTGACCCGGACACATCCAGCCGATGACGGCCTGACAAAGGTGTTAATAACGCCCTCTGATATTGCGCTCCACGTTGGAACCTCACCTGAAGGTGCGCAGTTGAACGATAGAAAGCTCAAATGAAGTGACGTGTGCAAAAGCGAATGGAGCTTTACAAGTTCTCAAATGAACACCAAACATGGAATTGATAATAGATTTGTTTACCCTTTTATCTGGCAACAAAACTGACACCTTCTTTTTTACAAGGAGTCATATTTGCATTGACCACAATACCTGCAGTCGGAATGCAAACATAAAACACAACTCTGATAATGTGCACTGTCCTTGAAATTGATTGGTCCACACCCGAGACAGCTTTCCTTAGAGCCTAGTCTCACATGGTGTTGGACCAGATGACGCCAAAAGGCGCACTTATCATATTTTGCGACTGGCAAAGGAGGTTCCAATGGTGTAAACATGGAATTCTTCTGAAAATCTCAGTATATATAAAAAAAAAAATACGATTTTTAAGATTCGTACCCCAATGGCATCAGCACTCGTAAACTGCTTGAGTCACACAAGCAGTGTGTTTCAAAGTCTTAAGATTTGCCCTTGAAGACATCCACTCTCATAGCGTCTTGAAGTGCCCATGCAGCCGTACAGCCCAACGTCTTCAGTACAGCAAACCACTTGCGAACCTCTAAGTCTCAGAGCAAATCCGACAATTGCCCCGAAATGACAAACACCTCGGAGAAAAAAACCCCAACGCAAGACCGTCACAGGAAACAACATCGTCGTCATCTGTCAAACTTAGAATGTATTTTCTTTAACCTATGAAAAAAGATGTCACTTTTTTGTTACCAGCTGAGTCCCACTGAGCTACGTTGCTCTGTTTCAGAAGCGACCTGGCCACAAATGATAGCTCAACAAAGTGGCGTATTACTAATAGGGGTTTTCCCCTTTTTTCTGGCAACAAAACTGACACCTTTTGCAAGGAATCATGCTTACATTAACCACAATACTTGCAGTCAAATGCAAACAAACAACAATACTCTGATAATTTATTCATTGTCTTTGAAACTGATTGGTCCACACCAGAGACAGCTTTCTTTAGAACCTAGTCTCATATGGTGTTCGACCAGATGACGCCAAAAGGCACACCAAAAAGACCTTCATAGTATATTTTGGTACTGGCAAAGGAGGTCCCATGAAAGTGGCTTATCACGTGGAAATGTATCGCAGCCAAATGCTCTAAACGCACGTCGGTTCTAAATGCGGAGGGGCAAAACCGGAGGACCCGGAGAAAAATCCATGGGGATGGAGAGAGAGAGAGAGACACGCAAACTCCAAATACACAGCGGGCGTCAGGGTCGGGCTCGAACCCGACGACCTCCACTGCATGCCACGCGTGGTGCTGAACACCTCCCTGGCTGAGGACCCTTCGAGAACAAAGGTGGGGGAGGGGGGGTGGTCCAGGCTGGGACGTCGTCGTCTCGAGGCCAGAGAGAGGCTGCGAGTGGCTACGTGATGTTTCTTCTCCATATTGATTTAACGGCTCTCGCTCAGCAGGGCATTGCCCACACGCAGCAGCAGCTTAGCAGCAGCAGCAGCAGCAGTAGGGCCTTCTTACTAACAAGCACACCGGCTGCGATAGCCGGTGTCGGGTAAGCAAGGAGGTGGGGGGGGGGGGAGAGCGGGTGAGTGGTGTGGGGAGGGGAGGAGGGGGTCATGGAGAGGCCATATTTTAAAGAAGCAATGTTTTCGCATCGTGGAGACCCTGTAAGATTTATTAGGTTTATGAAAATATATATGTACAGCCCCCCCTCCCCCCCACTGGTAATAATCGTAAGAAAACATTAAAACAACTCATTTACAAAAGCCCCCGATATCACGAACACTTGTGACCGTCGTCAACATTCAGAGCGTTAACAGCGGCGATGCCAAACGTCATTGACCGCCTCTTCGGCCCACGCCAGTTTTTTTTCCTCTTCCTCCGCGATGTTCAAATTCAGATATTCCCCCCCAAAAAATAAATAAACATCGACATCATTTCCTGCGCAATGTATCCACCCCCTACCCCCCCCCCGAGCCGCATTTGCCATCGGAGTGTTGAGCACCAACAGAAGCATCGCAAGCACCACGCCGCTGATTGTCGGACGGCTTGACGGCCGTCTATCTGTGACCCGAGACTGAACCTTTGGACAGAATTGACGTACACGCGAATAGGTGAGGGCGCCGCTGGATGAGGACCACCCACGGCCATGCGGGTTCGTGCGGGTTGCGTTAACCATACTCTTTGGTTCTTTCGGTAAAGTCACGCAGGTGAAAATAATAAGAAAAGAAAATAAAAAATAAAAAGTGAAAAGCAGTTAAATTAATTCACGACGTTTCGGGCGCAACACGAGCATCCTTCATCAGGTGGGGACCACCACAGCGAAAACACTTGCTGAGGTATGTCAAAGAGATGGCTTTGACATTGGTTTATATAACTGAGGAGGGTGAAGGGGGGGGGGGGGAAACGAGAATGCGTTAACCATACTTCGCCGCTGTGGCCAGCGCGAGGTGCGTTGGCGCAGGCGGGGAGCGCGGGTGTGGGTGCATCGAAGTACAGTACAACGATGAGTTTTGCTGCGCTATTGCTGCCCAAAGTGTAGACACGCAGCAGCCTATAGCACCTGATATGCATGGGCAGTCGCCCATCCAAGCGCTGAGGTGGGTCAACCACAGGTTCGCGTCCGTGATCTTGCGAATCTGGCTCGTATGAGAACGGTGTGTTAAGATGTGACGCTAAGGTTACAAGCAAAACGCCGCGTTTCCTTCATGCCGTTACAAGCATGCGCATGCATATTGACTGATACCGCCGAAGGAGAAAATTGTACGAATTATATATATATGTATACACGTAGTTCATGATAAAGGTTTTTGCGTTAGATCGCGTTATTTATAAATGTGTCATAACCCTCCACCACCCGACACGGCCAATCAGTAAAAATGTGTTACGTTGACAAAAGACAAATAGTTCACTGCTTTAGCCCACCGGTGTGTTGAAGAGTGAATCCACAACATTTACTATTTTTGAGTGCGACGTTTCGCTGGTAATTACATGCAGCACCATCGGGCAATTTGCCAATGATCCTGGATGTAATTATCAGCGAAACGCTGGTAATTCAAAAATGGATAATGTTGTGGATTCACTCTTCAACACACCGGTGGGCTAAAGCAGTGAACTATTTGTCTTTTGTCAACGTGACACATTTTTTTTACTGATTGGCCGTGTCGGGTGGTGGAGGGTTACGACACATTTATAAATAACGCGATCTAACCCAAAAACCTTTATTATGAATCAAATTGGTCGCGAAAGCCTACGTGTTAATATACTCCCAGTGTATGCATGCACGTACCTCCGAAGCTGAGTATGCACGTGGGCGTGGACACGCACGCACATGTACGAGTCGTAAACATGAGTCATGGTCGGACATAATTCAAGCCAATTATCAGAACTTGAGGGGCTTGTTTTGTTCAATTCGTTTTCGTAAGAATTTTTATAAGGCCTCGACGGAATAATTTTGCGAGTTCATGCTCGCATTTTGGTGCGCGACGTTCAGCTGGGATTCATATATTTTTTGGCCACATAACGCCGGTTGAAAAGAGAGATTTTTTTTCGTAAAAATGGTCAGAAAAGAGAAGGGGAGGAGGAGGAGGAGGGGGGAAATTATGGGGAGTGCATTTCCCCAGCGCTTCCTGCCGTTGTGAGGTTTATGACCTCGGTTAAATGGATCCGTTTGAATTTTTTTCATAAGAGAAACCGGTCAGGACCAAGGCGCTCCCCACGCTGCTTCCCGTTTGTTTAATTGTGGGGAGATGGTGGTGTGTGGGGGGGGGGGGTTATGTATTTTTCTTCCCCAGCCAGATGTACACGTCCTTCGTGATAGATGGTGGCCCGAGTGAACGTAATTGCCATGGAGCACATTGCGCAGAGCTCATTCTCCGCTGCCAACATCGCTGGCTTCCACGCGTCGGTGAATTTCCCACACCTCTGATTTTGCACGGTTGGCCGCGTATGGTGCAAGAGAAGTTCAACGCACGTGCCCACGTACAATTCAACGGCAAAATTCCGACGCGAACAAAAAAAATAACTTTTTTTTTTTTGCGCGATGCGTTGAAATTCGTCTTCGTGTCTCTCAAGTCCGTGCTGATCGTGCCATCGGCATCCTGTGACGGAGATGCAGAAACGCTTTGTTCAGAACTCTCGCTACTCGTGGTGCAGCACCCTGTGTCAGAGAAAGACGCTGGGAGATGGTACGGCAGATCCCGATCTCTGAAGCCACTTCAACCATAGCTCTTCATCAACATAGATTGTCCGTCTCGTGTCAGTTAAAGCTAAGTTCGTTACTTCTCCGGGTGGCAAAGTAAGCGCCGAAGAGGAATGCAACTAGTCGGTAAATACATTTTGTAAAGGGAAGCTTTTTTGTCGGGACTTAAGTATGTCAACATTACCCAAGAGATTCATCTCCAGCGGTAAGGAGTTCCACAACTACGGTGGCCAGCGCAGTCAACCCGATCACCGCAGCTTCGTGCATTTATCGGTGACCAGTTGCGACCATCAACTTGATACGCTCGATTCAACTAAACTATAAACTATTTTTTTTATTTGACCTGGTAAGGCCCACTGAGCTATGATGTTTTCAGAAGCCACATTGGTCACAAATGATCGCGCAACGAAGTGGCTCATCACGTGGCAATGTATGGCAGCCAAATGCTCTCAACGCACGTTTCTAAATAAGGAGGGAGAAACCGGAGGACACTGAGAAAATTCTATGCGACCACGGGGAGTAAGACATGCAAACTCCAAATATACAGCAGGCGTCAGGGTCGGGATTCAACCCACGACCTCCTGTATACCAGGCGAGGCAGTTAACATCTCCTAGCCACCACGGCACCCGGGTTCATCACGGGTGGCTGAAAGCCGGAATCCATCTCAGATGTTCATTGGTGCCGGTGCAGTGGTGCCACCCTCTGAGCCAGTCGGCCACCTCCATGGCAACGAGGAAGGTGTGTTCTTTGCCAGGTGGTGTAATGTCATCGTCCTCGCCTGGTATGCAGGAGGTTCGAGGGTTCGATCTCGACCCTGATGCCTGTATATTTGGAGTTTGCGTGTTCTTCCTGGAGTCGCGTGGATTTTTTTCTCCGGGTCCTCCAGTATTCCCCTCCACATTTGGAAACATTAAATTAGATTATTTGGCTGCTATCCAATTTCACGTGATAAGCCACTTTGTTGAGGTATCATTTGTGCTTCTGGAAAACAAGTTAATAGGTCAGTGGGCTTTACCTGGCAAGATAAAAACATTTTTTTAATTTACATGTGTTTACTTTTCCTATACTTGGAACTCCTATCGTGTTTTTGTACTGTTTGTAGTTGTCAAGTTCTGACCCTCCCCTACTGCACATCTTTGAAAAAGAGCTTTATTGCTCATCGGATTCCTCCGTTATGAATAAATTTTCAAATTCTGAGGTGCGGCGGCTTCGTTTGTGGTTGTCACAGCTCCGCACTGCGCTGTCAACGACAAAAATAAACCCCACTGACTTAATTGTGGATCGTAAAGGAAGTCTCAGCCCAAAAAGACAAACAGCCCCTTTATCTCTTAGATAGCCACCTCGGCTCCGTGTCCCGGGCTGACCAATTTGTAATTGAAGATTGCTCAATGGTCTAACCCCTGAGCCGTGCCGCTTGGCTCGCACCGCTGAGACCCTGGGTTTGAATCCAGGCAGCCGCCTGTATGTTGAACTTCTTTCGCACCGTACATAGCCAACCGTAACTGATCATTGGTGCGGGGGAAGGACAACAAACGAAACACAAAAAGCAGTTCTGAAGAAATTATTAAACCAGGTTCTCGATTGTAGACTATTGATTGTCATCGATGATTGTGCCAATACACATTTACAAAAAAGAAGGTTCCAAACTTATTTTTTTACTAAATATCAGTTCTGAGAATTTGAAAGATCAGTTTTGCTCCACACCTCATGACTGTTACCCTCACTGGCAGAGCGGTTGGCAAGGTTCTGCTCGCTACTGTGTGGACCAGAAGTCACTTGAAGGGATCTCAGAGGTAACTCTGTGATATCCATTTACGCAGACGTTTCTCTAACATGAAGGGTTCCAGTTGTTTTTCTAGGTATCCAACAAAATTTGAAAAAAAAAAATAACTTAATGGCACGACTGTACGTGTGCATGTGTTTCTGACGATTATCGTCAGTGACGATTATCTGAACCCGGTCCTGGGCCTCTCTGAGGTCGACTCAACCTCAAATGAGTATCCGATGCAGCGCTCAAACATTGTCACTCGGAGACAGATGTGGCATGGCATGGGAGCTGTTCGCTAACAGCCCTTGCCCCAACAGTCTGTTAAGGCTATACGGGTGACCTTTGTCTTTGTGTGTGTGCGTCACAGCTGCGCGAGGACGAGATCGCCACGGTGCTCAAGTCGACGCTGAAGGGCCTCGAGTACTTGCACTTGAAGCGCAAGATCCACCGCGACATCAAGGCCGGCAACATCCTGCTCAACACCGACGGCCACAGCAAACTCGCCGACTTTGGGGTCGCGGGCCAGCTCACGGTGAGTTTTGGGCGGCAGGGGAGGTGACGTCCACCCGTCCACCCGTCCACACGTCCAACCTTCCACCCTTCCACCCATCCACACGTCCACCCATCCATCCATCTACCCATCCACCCATCCACCCGTTCACCCGTTCACTCGTTCACCCATCCACCCGTCCACCCATCCACACGTCCACCTATCCACCCTTCCACCCATCCAGCCGTCCACCCATCCACCCGTCCACCCATCGATCCACCCATCCACCCTTGCACCAATCCACCCGTCCACCCATCGATCCACCCATCCACACGTCCACCCATCAAACCCGTCCACTCGTCCACACGACCACTCGTCCACCCTTCCACCCATCCACACGTCCACCCATCCACCCACCCACACGTCCACCCGTCCACCCGTCCACACGTCCACCCATCCACTCGTTCACCCATGCGCCCATCCACCCGTCCAGCCAGTCCACCCGTCCACCCGTCCACCCATCCATCCACCCATCCACCCGTCCACCCATCCACCCATCCACCCATCCACACGACCACCCGTCCACCCTTCCACCCATCCACACGTCCACCCATCCACCCATCCACACGTCCACCCGTCCACACGTCCACCCATCCACTCGTTCACCCATGCGCCCATCCACACGTCCAGCCAGTCCACCCGTCCACCCATCCAAGCCGTCGTCCACCCGGCAGTCCTCACTTTTAACGAGCATGTTGCCCCCCCCCCGCCCCCCCCCGTCAGCCACCCTTTTAAACGGAGCTCCATAACCATTAGCTCGGGTTCTGCGCCCTAAATTGGGTGCAGGCCAGCTCCCATGCTCGCTGGTAACACTATATCCACGCTCGTGGCCAGGCCCAGCGGTGCAGGGGCTTGTTTTTTTACGTGCGTGCGTGTGGTGTGCTGACCGCTTACAGCATTCCTTTACGAGCAGGGAATTGTAAGTTGGACTCGAGCGACCCAATTAACCGCCTGCGTTTGTGTAGCAGCGGCGATTGACTTAAGCGAGCGCAGGCCGAAACCGTGGTTTTCTTTGCGGGGGGGGGGGAGAGAGGTCACGCATTTGGAAAGTTGTCAGTCCATGCCCACTGGTGGCAGGTGAACGTGACCTGTGCCAGTCGTGGATATTCCCCGTTCCGCTGACAGGGCTCCAGTTTAATCGCAGGGCAAGCACAGCTTACCATTCATGCCAAGCTGAATTTGCCCCGTCGGATCTCAGCAGCTACCCAAGTTGGGCGCCTAGTGAGCACTTGGACAGATCTTCATGGCGAGGCAGGGTTTGGTCCGCGATGTGCCCAGCAGATGTAAGTGCAGCAATGGATTGTTGAATCTATCTGTGAGGTGCCGAGCGCTTCCCCCTAGCATGTGCGGTAACTCCAGTTGTCCTCCCACGTGCCAAACTCCCATTCGTGGACTTGACCAGACATCCCAATGTTTGAACCCCTTTTGGAGAGAAGTGCTTTGAAGCTCGGTGACTCTCCCCTGGGCAAAACGGTGGAGATTCGTCAGCTGGTGCTCGCTCTTATCACGGTGGCATCTGACTTCGATGATAATCCAGACAGTGACATAGCACATGCAACCGTTGTGTGCGACGCGCCTCGCGCTTTGCGGTAGCATCTCCCTGTGGGAAGACGACTAAAAAAAGCAACGTATAAGCAGCAGCGGGGTGGGCGCCGGGAGGATGTTTTTTTTTGTAAGTTCTTTGTTTAATTCCAGCATCTGCCAAACGCACACTGCATGCACGGAACACAATCGCCAGTTGGTCGCCACGGTTTATTGTCGCGTCACAATTCGCGGTCGTGCGAGAAGGAGAGAGCGGCGGTTCGGCTGGGCCTCGGAGCGAGTGACGAACCCTGCTGCCCCCCCCCCCGCTCGACTTGGTCAGCGGTGACGTAACGTGGTTGATATAAAACACGGGAACATACTTGCGAACGTCTTGAAGCGCACGGGCAATCGTACGTTCCAGAAGTCTCGGAGCAGCTCCGACAATGGCCCCGCCGTGACAAACTCCTCCCAACACCGACTCAAGACGGTCACAGGAAAATACATAATCGTCAAACCTCGAATGTATTTACTTTAACCTATGTAAAGATAACTACCGTTTTTATGTTACCAGCAAAGGCCCGCTGAGCAATATAGCTCTTTTTCAGAAGCGATCTGACCATCACAAATGATAGCGCAAAGAAGTGGCTTATCACGCGGAAATGTATAGCAGTAGCCAATACTCTAAGCGCACGTTGATTCTAAATGTGGAGGAAAAAAACAGGATCCAGAGGAAAAATGCACTTGTCCACGGGGAGATAGACATGCAACTCCAAATTTACAGTAGGCGTCAGGGTCGGGATTGAACCCACGACCATCCTGCATACCAGGCGAGGTAGTTAACATCTCGCCACGGCGGCCTAGGGCTCCGATTTTCCTGGTGCTCTTAGCCCCGGCCCCTGGAAACCCCTCCGGCCAATTCAAAAGCAAAATCAGAATCTTTATTTATCCTGGAGGAATCCGATGAGCTATGAAACTCTTTTGCACAGATCTCCAGTAGGGGCGGGTCATAAAGTTACAACAGCAAATAATACAAATCCGATGTGAGTGCAAAATCTGTGAAAGGTGTGTAAGTCAACGAACGTGAATAAGTAATAAATAAAGTATACAAATTTTCGAGTTAAAGCTTTCGTGACTGCAGGGATTCATCTTCTTGGTTCTTTCGGTAAAGTCACGTAGAAGGGAAGTAATAATATATAATATTTCATTCTTCACCTGAGGACGGCTGCTTGCGTTGTGGCCGAAACGTCGTGAGAATTATTTTATTATGTTTTATTTCTATTATTTTATTACTTCCCTTGTACGTGACTTTACCGAAAGAACCAAGAAGATAAAGTATACAAGTCCAAATTGCAAAGTCTATTAATTCCTGCCAAATTTTCAACACCAAATGCAAGCTTGGGGCAAGGCGGCAAAACAACAACAACAACAGTCCCAGGCCACAGAAAGACAACAACAACAACAGCCACAGTCCCTCAATAAAATTGCACCTCAATATTAGCCCCCACCCCCCACCACACCGCACCCCCGGTGCAGCTGCACCGCCTGCACTCAGCCGCGTGCTCACGGCGGCCGTTGTCCCCCCGTCCAGGACACGATGGCTCGCAGGAACACGGTGATCGGCACGCCGTTCTGGATGGCGCCCGAAGTGATCCAGGAGATGGGCTACAACTGCCTGGCGGACGTGTGGTCGCTGGGCATCACCGCCATCGAGATGGCCGAGGGGAAACCGCCCTACGCCGACATTCACCCCATGCGGGTACTCTGCATGCACACGCGCGCACACGTACAGGGCCCGAGTGAGTTCGACGGAACCGCTCGACGCTCGTGCGTGCTTTCAGGAGCACCGCTTTGTGTCTTCAGTTCTCTCCGCCGACGTGATTTGATGCCGCAAACGGCCGAGAAATGTCGAGGTGAGCCCCAACTTTTCTTGCGTCACGGAGCCGAGGTCGAATTCTCGTTGATTTGTTCTTCTTACCACGATGCTCTCGATCATTGCAATTCTCTTCCGCTAAAAAAAAAATATTTCCCAGTCAGTTTTTTTTAAATTTCATATTGACCGTTCATTATGAATGGCAGTGCACTTGGTCGGGAATCTAACCGAGGACGTCAGGTTAATAGTGCAGTGCACGCACCACCGCTTCGTGCACGTGGGTAGTGTTTGAAACAAAACCAAAAAATCTGTATGCCGCAAACGGCCGAGAAATGTTGAGGTGAGCCCCAACTTTTCTTGCGCCAAGGAACCGAGGTCGAATTCCCATTGACTTGTTCTTCTTACCACGATGATCTCGATCATTGCAATTCTCTTCCGCAAAAAAAAATATTTTTCCCAGTCAGTTTTTAAAATTTCATATTGACCGTTCATTGTGAATGGCGGTGCAGTCATTGTGAATTCAAACACTTGGTCGGGAATCTAACCGAGGACGCCAGGTTAATAGTGCAGCGCACGCACCACCGCTTCGTGCACGTGGGTAGTGTTTTAAACAAACAAAAAAAATCTGTATTAATCTGTGTTCAATAAGTGTGCCCCGCTCTCTTACTAAGTAGCGTTGCCCCCCGTGAGTTGCAGTGTTGATCGAGTGATTAGGCTCTGTCCGTATTTATTTGCACAGAGTGTTTTCCCGAGAGCCCGGTCCTGTTTGCGTGCCTGCGCGACATTTAACGAGCCTTAATCGGTTGCTCATCAATACCTCTTGTCTCAACAGCCTACTCAGGCCCAACAGAGGCACCTTTGTCTTTGGTGCCATGCAGAGCAGAATCAAAGGCCCTGTCTGTTTACTCCAAAATTGTTATTTTTATCACGTAGTAACTTCTTGTCGTGTCCACCTAACTCGATTGGTGGTCATTTAAAACACACAGTTTAATGTTGGGGGTGGTGCAGTAGAGTCATTCATTCATTGCGTGTATGTACCCGGTGAGCGGAGTTCGTTTCCCGGCCACAGCTAACATCGGTGGCGAGCTTCATCTGAACAGTTCATGCCTCCTCACTCTTCACCCACCCGCACTCACCCGCGTGGTGAAGTATGGTCAAACAGGCCTCAAGACCTCAAAAAAATGTACAAAGTTGGAACAAATTGTTTTTTTGGGGGGGGGGGTAATAAAACCACTCTCAAAGCTGAAACATTACACAGCGAATCGTCGGTAACATTCAAAAAGCAGCACCGCATCGCTGGCACAGCAGCGGAGGTTCCTGAAAGACGGTGGACGGCGCTCAACCGAATCGGCACGACAGGACACACGGTGGGATCAGGCGGTGACGATGAGAGATGTGACCCCCCCCCACCACCCCCCCATCACCCCCCCCTACCGCTGCCAGTGTAGTTAACCGAGGCCGTGAGTCCCAGGCCGTGGAACTCATCGCATCGACCCGCCCGCTGAGATGTGTTTGGTGGAGGTGCCTCCTCTCCTCCGGTTCGTGGTCTCGGGAAGCCGTTTGAGCGGAACCGACACACTTGGACGTCCCCATCGCGGTGCCGGCTTTTTAACGCCGTGCGAAATAGGAACGCTCACGCGTTGCGCGAGGTTGCGTCTGCCGCGCTGTGAAGGCGTTGGCAACGCTGCCTGGCAGGTAGAAGTTGTGGCACTGGGTACTCGAGGGAAACTACTACGAGCAGCTGTATTGCGTGTCCGTGAATTGGTTTGCAATTTTCGGTGTTTTCACGGGGTTTTGTTTAGATTTCTTTAATATTGCTTTTGAGTTTGTAACGTGTTTTTGTTTTGTTCCAATATATAAAGCTGTCAATGGGATGAATTTGGTCTTCGTGCGAAGAACGTTGTGGTTTGTTAAGGGCGTGGATAAACCGGGGGACACAACGCCTCCCGAATTACCCCAGGATTTCGAGGACACGCGGAATTTGAAATGTGGTTCAGATCTGCGCAAATACACGCGGACGTAAACGGCTCGCGAATTTTTTATGCGTTTTTTTTTAAAACAGGTGGAGATTGTTTTCACTTATAATTTGCAAAGAAAAATCCTCCTACGACCATCTGCAGTCTGGGACGGGAGCGGGGGGGTGGGGGTGTGGAAAGGAGCAAAATGAGCCTCGGGGCAGACAAATGCAGTCGCGCCGTTTATCCCAAATTAGATTTAGCGTTGCTGCTGTAAAGTGTTGAAAAGCTGTGTGGCCTCGCTGTTGTCTCATCATCGCCCGCCGTGACCCGTGCTGCAGGCTGCCACTCATTTGCGGGGGGCCACACACGCGGACACACACTCGCACACACGCGGACACACACTCGCACACACGCGGACACACACTCGCACACACGCGCACACGCGCGCACACACGCGGACACACGCGCACACACGCGCACACACGCGCACACACGCGCACACACACGCGCACACACGCGCACACGCGCGCACGCACACGCACGCACGCGCGCGCACACACGCGGACACACGCGGACACACGCGCACACGCGCGCACACACTCGCACACACACGCACGCACGCACGTGCGCGCACACACGCGCACACACGCGGACACACGCGCACACGCGCGCACACACGCGCACACACGCGCACACACACGCACGCACGCACGCGCGCGCACACACGCGGACACACGCGGACACACGCGCACACGCGCGCACACACTCGCACACACACTCGCACACACGCGCGCACACACTCGCACACACA
The DNA here is from genome assembly GCF_965212315.1 of Lampetra planeri. Taxonomy (NCBI): domain Eukaryota; kingdom Metazoa; phylum Chordata; class Hyperoartia; order Petromyzontiformes; family Petromyzontidae; genus Lampetra; species Lampetra planeri. Next base: position 6,139 of record NW_027614762.1, on the reverse strand, counting down.
CGCGGACACACGAGGTTACCACACTCAGGGCTTTCCACGCCATCGACCCCGCACTAATGGGCAGCAGATGCACTTCTCATTTCGGCTTTGACGGGAGACAGTTTGTTTCTTTTCCGAAACTTTTTTTTTCTCTCAAGATAACACGCCAATGTGTTTTTTTGCGATACGGGAGCGGAGGTTAGGTCGCACTACTGTCGCGAGAAGTTCCCCAGCCCGTGGAGCGAAACGTCGGACATCGTGCAGCACAACGCTCGGTGAAAAACTGCGAACGCCTATGGAGGAGGCGGTGATTAACAGACATTGTGCGAAACGTCCCCTATTAAACATTCGTTTTCCTTTTCAAGGCCACGGTGTTATTGATAAAACGTGTTCATTTTTGGCGGTTTCTGCAAGACGGCAGATGTTTTACTCAAGTCAGAGTTGTCCCTTTGTTTTGAATGGAGGGACGATTTATGTATCATTCCATGATTGAGCCAAATGAATGTCCACGTAAACCTTTAGTAAAAAAGGAATGCATTGATCGTGGCTGCAGCTGCTGCTACTGCTGCAGATGACAAATGTTGAACACAGAGGCCTGATGGGTGTTATGCAGCGTTGCCAGATCTCCTTTGTAGGAGTTATGTCTATCCATACGGTTGTGTATTTGAAGTTCTTACTGAGTAAAGTAGCCGTTAATGACTGCCTCGCTATAAAATAAATATCCCCCCCCCGTGTCTGTGCAGCGTCTTGAGGTCGCGGTTGTGTTTTGACACTACTCTACGAATAAATTATGTTACATTTCTCTTATTTTTTGTTAGAGAAATTTTTTTTCTTCAAACGCTCGTTCATAGTGTAACACGTAGGCTTCCGCGACAAATATTATTCATAATCAAGGTTTTTTTTAGGGGTTAGATCGCGTAAATATTCTGGCAAATCGCCTGGTTAAGCCGGCTGTCGTAATCACCCGCGGAACGCCGTCATTGAATTGTAAATATCGTGGCCTTACTCTGCAGCACGCAACCGGTGTGCTGAAGTGATAACTAATTGACACATTTTGTTCAAGTGACAAACTCATTGGCTGTGTCGGGGGTGGCGGTGGGTTAACGACGCTTGTTTATCATTACACGCAAGCGTATTCGGCTCCAGAAGGAGGAGCGCGCGTGGTGGTTTCAGACGTAATCTTTTCACTTATTTATTTTTGACCGTCAAGAAAATTGAGTTAGTTTGGGGCAGAAACACGTCGCTGGAAACGATGACCGATCGACCGACCGACCGACCTGTGGTCCAAACTCACGGTGGCAGCAGAGAGGAACCCCCCCCCCCCCCCAACTCCGAGAGGAACGTCAGCCGCGGAGACGGAACACTGAAATCATCTCGCTAGGTGGCGGCGGCGGCTTCGGGGGAGGCCTTCATCCAGCAGTGGAGCGATCGTGGCCGATGACGATGTCCTGTGCATCGTGGCTCTGCGTCTCGTCAAAAAAAAATATTTCTTAGACGAATTTAATTTGGGCCCTCCCACTCTACCACCGTGACATGGTGACTGCCCTTTGTCTGCAGGCACAGGGCGAGTTTCGTAAATATTGAAACAAACAAAGTCGATTTTTTTTCTTCCCTCTAGCGGCTCATTTGTCTCGCTTGCTCTTTTTGCTTCTCTGACACGGATTTAAAAAGTTCCTTTTTTTCTATGCGCGTTTGTGTGTGCGTGCGTGTGTAGCAAAAGGGAAATGAGTGAAGAGAACTGGGAAAATAAGCACGGCCTTAAACGGAGCAAGTTTCCTTGGGCTGATACCTTTTAGAGCGAGTTTTGTGACTTCACGGGCAATTTCACCCAAGAGCTGATTAGCGAAGGGCTCTAAGCTCTGGAGCAGGGCAGCTTGAAATCGTAATGAAGATTTTTGTTTTGTTTTCACGTTCAATTCAGGCAAACATCTGTTTATTATTATTTTTTAAATCATTCCCTTTTCGCTATCAGTGTTGGAGGAAATTAATGAAGTCTCATCGTTGCAAGGTTTATATTCTGTGGGAAAATGAAAAACAAAACATGTTGCAGTAAATAACATTGGCAATTGTTTACAACATGTTGCTTCACCTATTTTTATTTTCGAGAGGGCCACACTAAAAATTCAAAGTTGCATCTGCCAGTTAGGCCACTTGACGTCAATTTGGCGTCACGTGGCATGATAACGTCACGTGACCAATGATTTCCACCTTTTCGTTGTCCAAGTCCGATCGCGCCGATGAGATCGGGCACACTCAAAGAGTGCTTCGATCGCAGGTAACTTAGTGCACGTGTGCAGTGCGTAAGTCGAGCGTGGTATGCCGAAACAGAGACACTCAAATGTAATCCACGTGTAACTGGTTCCAGTTATCAAGCTCATGCACTGAACCCGTTTGCAATTGAAGCACGCGATTAATAATGCAATATACAACGTCGGTTGTGTGGATTCTCTGAAACATTAAACTCCTCCACGTTTACTCTGGTTCAATGCAAGGCGTTTATTGTGCTGTTCAAATACATTTCCCAAGACAGGATGCTGTGCGCGTCTCTGCTATTTTTGGAAATGCAAACAACCAGCAGGGCAGGAGGCTTCATTAGCGAGTGTCCATATTGGCTTTTGCAAAATGTTGTTTCCATCTGGTTTAAAAAAAATATATAAATCCGTGTGTTTCATTAACACTTTAAAGCCGAGGTTAAATGAATACATTAGCTCTGTCCATCCATCTCCATGTCTGGAGGAAATTATAACTCTTGGAGAGAAAAAAAAAACCGGTATAATGTGAATAAAACTGCAAAGTCGCGTTACGTTGCTATTCAGGATTTACCCGATCGAAATTCAGGAAACAAATCTGAACGAATGTTTGCCCAAAACTCAAGAGTGAAACAAACCCGGAGCAAGAGGGCCGTTTGTAAATACTGGTATGCAAAATGTGTCTAGCCCTTATAGATGCACACCGGCTTCTGGAGAGATATGTGAACACTTTGCGAGGACAACGGCGTATTGGAAAGAGTCGGATAATCCGTGCGTGTGTGATTTTTTTCATGACTTGTTTTTTACGACGCTGGAGGATGACAAACCCAATCGCCGCTGTGGGACGCGCATTTGCACACTTGTGCCGCAGCAAGCCAGCCAGGAAGCCAGTCAGCCAGCAAAACTTTTTCCCTAGAATAGTATGGCTTTGAATCTGTAGTTATTTTATACTTGGTAACTTTAAAATGTTAAGACGCATTTAAAAATATTTTTGTCGGCTTTTTTCTTATTTGGTCACAAATTATAAGTCGCATTTATCGAGGTACATTTTAAAATGTGAAAACTTTTTGTTTTTTTAACTTTTTTTACGTTTTTTCTTATTACTGTTAACTTTTACACTTCGATAATCTGCAACTGTAAAAAGTCCAAGAATGAAGAATCATCTGCCAGTCGTTGCATGAGAAAACCTAAAGACGGTCACCGCGCTCTTTCAGATGCGCTTCTGCGGCCGTCTGGAACGCTCTTCCTTTGGGATATTAGGAAGCCACTGGAGATATACACTTTGAAATCATCTCGATTGAAAGGTCATTTATTTAGAATTGCGTTTTGTGTTTTAGGCTGTTGTCCTTCTCCCGCACCTCCGAATAGCACGGTTGGCTACTAGCGGTGTGAAAGAAGTTCAACATACATACATACGTTCCTATCACAGAGTACATATTCGTGGTTGTGCTGTACGGCTCTCTGGTGTGTGTGTTTCGGGGTCGTACCACGTGTTGTTTGTGGCGATGTGCCGGGCGTGAACATTCGGTCGCTTGAGAAGGAGACGATCATGTGATCGCGCTACAAAACAAACTTTGTCGATGAGAATATTTCTCACCCCGCGCAAAGCCCGCAGCCCGGCGCAACTTTGAACGCTACGAAGGGCAACTTTAGCTGAGACCACGTGGGAACAAAACGAACACACACACGCACACAAAACCCCCGTCACATTTCTTCAAGTCGTTTGGATTATCTGAAAATATACGGTGCGCAGGTGATCGAGTGGTGTTTATCGGGAAGGATCCGTCTTTTTGTTTTCGCTTGAAGGCTGGATGCAGCTCCTAACCAACGAACGCGTCAACGCGCACAGTGCCATGCCCTGTCGCAACTTCGACTTAACACCGGCTCATAATTCGGGCCTAGGGCGCATTTATTTGTAGAGCCGCGTGTCCCTTGGGCCCACAATGAAGATTAATGGGCAGTTTGGTAGCTATGGATTGTTGAACTAATGACCTCGGCTAATGATTGTGTTGTTTAACATACATTTCGAGCTATTATCTCGAAGCCATTTAGGATGACAGCTTTGCAAATTCAGATGCTCTGTGGTGGTTCCAATGCTCGATATTTGTATGGTTTGCGTATCGGTGGATAAGCTCGTGATGCATTTGCAGGAGAAAGAGCTCAAGTATACATTTTACTCACATTTAAATTTTTTTACTGCTGAGCAAATGCACACACAATGGATTGTGTAAGTGTCGCGTAAAAAACAACGCGCTTGTGTGTATACATATATATGGCATATCCTGTTAAAATGACGACCGCTATAAAAGGGGCATTACGGCCACGTGGTTAGTGAAGGTTATATGACCATCAACCGTGAGCCGAATCGAGATAGTTTTAAAGTTCACCGTGATTACGATGACTTCAAATGCTATTCATATCACTCTGGCGAAGTGAAGGGGTCACAGACCCCCCGATGCAATACGATCTCTGAGACGGGATGCATAAAACACCTTTGAAGGGCAACTTCCCAGCAGCGTCAGTGGTACAAGTCAATTGAGCACCTTGGCACGTGCTGTTCAAGACAATACAACACAGTATCGTGACGTGCACATGTTCACTAGTGGCGGCATGCACCGGCGTTTGTTTTATATTTCGACATGTAATAAAGTGTATAACTACCGATTTTAAAGGCTTGAAATGTATTTATTCTCTTTTGTTCTTTTGGTAAAGTCTACCTACGTGACTTTACCGAGAGAACCAAAGAGTATGGATTACTGCAGTCACGAAAGCTTCAACTCAAGAATGTATTTATTCATCACAGTCGTTGACCAGAAGCTCAAAGGCCCCAAAACTAGAATTGCCGCTAGCAACAACCGAACGTGTAACGGATACCATATTTCGATGCGTAATGTTTTTTTTAAATCGACTAAAGGATTAGGAACTGCATGGGAAAAAGAGACGGCAGAGATTTGCCAAGTCGAGCAAGGTAAGGACCAGTGTGTGGTAGGTCAGTGGGTGGGTGAGCGAGCGAGTGAGCGAGCGAGCGGGTGGGTGGATGGTCGGGCGAGTGGGTGAGTGAGTGAGTTGGGGGTTGAATAGTGTGTGTAGGATGAGACGAAACGTTAGTGTCTGCAAGGCCGAATTCACAAACATGGGAGGGGGAATAGATGAGTTTCTTCGGAACAGGAACTGTTGGTCGTAGCAATAGACGAGTGATAAATAATAGACACAAGCCACTGAGGCATTCTACAAGGGGAATTAATCACACATTTACAATCACTTTCTCCATTTGTAGTGGAGCATTTAAACACAAACCTACGGTGTGTTACGGTGAGCGAGTCAAGTCCTGACACCGTGCGACAAACGAGCAAACGTTACGGCCGTCAAAATCTCCTTTCTGTTAACAAATGTTAACAAATGTTAAAATACTGTGCAAACCCCCCCTCCCCCAAAACTCCCGACACGCACACACAGCGTGGCGATTAAGGCAACTTGCGCCCGTGTTGGTTTGCAAGTGGTGGGGGAGGAGGGGGGGGTAAGCCACGGTGGGGGGGGCCTGGGGCTGGTGGATGAGTGGATGGTGGGTGGGTGAGTGGGTGGTGTAAGTTGCGAGGTTTTGGTGGTGGGAATGGCGCAGACAAAACTAGCGGTTGCGCGCGTCGCGAATTTGTCTCGATCGTTCAACGTTCGACCACCGTGGCGACTCCCCCCTTCCCCCGCATCCCTGCGATCCGAGACGAACGAGGCACCGACGGCAAAGCGCTCTCGTGCACGCGCACGCGCGCGGTGACTTCCGCGTGGCGCGCGCGTCGCGTGAGCTCGTCGCAATTGGCGCGGCAGTCATCATCGACGACGACGATTTACGGGATTTGGGTTTGCGATCAACCGCTGGAATGATAGGCCTCAACCGAGGCGACGTCGGCCACGCG
>NW_027614761.1:0-22017 GCF_965212315.1 Lampetra planeri | reverse complement strand
AAAGAAGCCGAATGCTTTGGTGTGACTTCTCGGTGGATTACTAACAAGTAGTTAGAACTAAAGAGTAACTAAAGACTTGTACCATAGTAGAAAATGTGTATTAAAGACAAACCAATGCATGCTGCCCACTTCCTGCCACTGAAGGACTGGTGCTAAGGAAGCATTTATACACTGGAGATTTAACTCCATTAATTTACTGGTCCTGCCCATCATTTTGCTTGTTGGCTGTGGGACCTAGACTCTTGGTCTAATCGCAGACCAGTTATTCTGACATGGGACAGAATACATATATTTTCTTCCAAGGAGATCAAGTTGTGTACATTTTTGAGTGGTTCTGGGATAATTGTACTGTATGATGTTATGATACCGACTGTGAATAACCATGAGGTTCAATCCCGAATGAGAAGATATGTTCAGCTCTCTAGATTAAACTATTGTGCTATTCAGCTTTGGTCTTTGGCAGATGCTGTCCTCAATGAGGTGTCAGCCCTCAGATTAGACCGGGTCTATAACATGAGTAGTTTGGTACTCACTGGACAACAGTTCTACAAAATCTGTGTTAACCCTGAAGAGGGATTCAACCCTTATGAAACTGTTGTTATTACAGACTCATGACTGTTTTCTTTATGGGATGCCCCCAAATGGGTCTATCTGACTGGTGTATGGCCAACCTTTGGGGGATTGGATCATTGGACGTCTTTGGTGGCTCTCTCCTCTGAACTCTTGGGTTTTGTAAAGTATAAATTGATTATTTGAAATATCTGAATATGGCCAAAGATCAGTTTCCTTTTGAGGTCTTTGTGTTACAATAACTGGCATGTCTTTACATCTTCAAAAAGCTTGAAGTCAGTCGTAAGAGTAGAGACACTTGAGCTCTTTGTGTTTAATGGCATGTATGGCGATTTCCTGCAAAATGACTTTCCTTGCTGTTGAGCTGTCATAAGAGCTGTTCTTATGTCCTGGGAGTTTTCACACATTGGGTTATACTTCAAACTTCCTTCAGCCTTTTGTTGTGTTCCAATTTGAATTCCAAATGCAATACATATCTCATGTCAGACACAGGTAAAGCTGCTCCAATACGGATGCCTGTCCCCGATGTGGTCAGCCCAACTTAAGTATAAACCTTGGTTTTCACCTCACATGAGCTAATAGACATAAAAAGAATAAAAAGTGTGGGTCATTTTGATTGAATACAAAGTGACTCGCATCAGAACTGAGCTCTGATGTGCTCTGCTGATATATTATAAATATACATAGTAACTTGACACATGTTGAACAGCTGAGTGCCAGAAAGTGAAGATAATGCAGATAATCTGTAGATCAAACCAGGGTAGTCTAAAGAGCTGTACATTTGTGTGAGCACTTTTGGCCCTCAGTTTAATTTTCTTTGTTGTTTTTCTTTTTGTACATATTACTAGCATTTAAGATGTTTTGGATTCATGTGTCTGGTAATAGTGCAATATATTTTGTATGCAAGCAGTTTCAATAAAGAAAGGTTGATCTTCTGTTTTCTCTGCCTGGCGTTTTGGTCAAATACTTTTCAGAAATACACTTTGTGGAAAAGATCAAGATAGGCCACTGGCAATTATAATCCCTGTAATTCTCAAGTACTATGTATTGTATACTATGTAGTGTATTATACTTTGGTCTTGTGAAAAATAAAGCAAAGAGATTCACATTATCGCAAGATGCTTAGAAAGTGGAATTTTTTGCAGGCAGCAGTTCAGGGAACAATTTGTGTCTGCCAACCACCATCTGAGCTAAATTTAATAATTTGTTATTTTTATTATTGTATAGTCACCAAACTGTAACTCAGTAATATCAGTATCATACAATTAGACACTCGCTATATGTAATAGGATAAATTATTTTATGCAGCATTACCAAGTGAACAAACATGGAGAATGCAACTCGGTGGTCAATATCAGGAAGACTTTCCATCTGTGGGGATTTTACTAATTTTAAGAATTTTCAGCAGTGTAATAGCGCTTATAAACCACATGGGGGAGGTGTGGTACTCTTTTGATGCACATGGGGGTGCGAAGAGGAAGAAAACCCAGGAGCTATTGAACATTCATGACTACACTTCTCAGAATCGAAAACATACACAGCAAGTATAATGAGTTCAAAGCAGAGAACTTGGGACTATTTTACCATTTTGTGTGTTTCTTCTCAGTTCAGTGTCATTATATCAAATCTGACTTGATTTAATGCTGTCAAATAAAACTAGGAAGAAAAACCTCAAAACAACGAGGAAGCACAGTCAGGATGAAATTAAAGTGAAGGCTGCAATCATGCTGTGTGCTGTGTGTATCGTGTGTATTTGCTGTCCCTAAGATGACATCTTCACTGGATGTCTTTCCAACTCTCACATCAACTGCAGTTTATTTTGTTTAAATCTCATATATCTTAGTATTCTCTCCTCTCCCTCGCTCCAGTCACTCTGTCTCTGTGTCTGACCTAGTTTTGGATGGCCTTTCTTCCACACAACCCCATACGCACACACACCAAAACACACCATGCATGTTCCCGCAGGTGCTTTGAGTACTTAAAAATTGGTTGAGTTCTGCTGTGGTGTTTTGAAAATTCCTATTTTCATGTTCGAAATGACGGGAGTCGCCAAGGTCATGGTCGTATTGTTTATGGCAGCAGTGGGCTTCTTTTCCTTCCATCATGCTCTATGGATAGCCAGCAGTGGGCTTCTTTTCCTTCCATCATGCTCTATGGATAGCTCACACTTCCACTGAAGCTGAAGACAAATACAAGGAGCAGCAGAGCTGTGGACGCTCCATTCAGTGATGGTGAATGTGAATTTATTGTCTCCTCTTGTCTTCTTCTCATGCTGCTGCTTGTACTTGCAGAGCGTGATGCAGAGTAGTGCTGGCATGTTGCCCTAGACCAGACCAAACTACACACACACACACACACACACACACACACACACACACACTAGCCAAAACAAAGACACATGCACACACTTGCAGGACTGATGCCCAGTGGCGCACACAAACACACACACACACTGCCTGCAGTACATCTTCAAATATCATTTCCGATACGTTTGGACTTCTTGTGTTCCCTCTGCTGAGATCATGGGTAAAAATATTCAAGCTTTTTTGTGTGGGCGGCTTTTTCACCAAGAAGGCCGTGATGTCACAAGGGAAGTACAGTTACAGCTACTGCTGCAACACATGCTGAGTGAGAAGTTTCAACCATCTGGTCAATCATTATTCATAGCGAAGCATAAACAGTCAAGTGTGCTGTTGCACACGTGCTGCAGCGAGGGTATGTGAAACAAAGGTGAACGCTGTGGACAAACGAGTGGCGAGCAGCAGATAATTTGTATCTATCATGTAATCCGACAGACAGACAGAATAAAAGGGACAAAGAGGTTGATGGACAGTGGTGATGATTTTAATTCAATTTCATGTTGAAAGAGAAGATAATTTTTTCCCCTGCTTGCTTTTCATTAAATACAGTTGAAAAGACGTTCTAGTAATTATAAGTGATAAGTGATATACAGTCTGCACTGTTGTGATTTTTGTATTTGCTTTTATGTCAAAGCAAATGTTGTTTTTTTTTAATTGAAACTGTAGAAACTGTACTTGAGTGTGTGTCTTCTCATAAGTTTATAGATAAGATCTATAAACAAGCTATATAAAGTCTAATCAGAATACATCATTTGGGGAATAAGTGTTTTATTCACTGCAGTCTCCATTGAATCATCAGATGAAGAATGTACATGCAGGTTTGTCTTTTCACTGCAACTCAATTAACTGTTCATCTATGAAATACAAATTGTAATAGTGACGTATGGAAATTGACAATTCACTTATCTAGTCAGGACCTTGTCGTGTTGATTAGCATCATTGGAAAGGTCAAGGTTCATTGTGCTCCACCTCGCTCCGATTATTTAACCAAGAAAATGGGACGTGAACTCAGATGCAAATCAAGCAGCTCAGTTGCTCTTATGTAAATCTCCTCCTCCTCCTCCGTTAGATCCTTGACAAAAGTATGTATTTTAACCACAACCACCATCTTTGCCAAATTTTTACAATGACATGCCAGTGTCATTGTTATAGACCGTATAGGTCTAGTCTTTAAATTAGAAAAGCAGCTCACTTCCACCCATATTGTCAAAAAACTGGTGATTGTAAACAATGAATCACCTGTCTCCTGCTACAAAGTCTGTGATTTGTTTTTTAACGTCTATTAATGTCCAAGGCCAACAGGTCTTTCACATACACTTCAAATAAGAGCACCTTGACAGTCTGATGTGTCCCACACAAATCTTGTGTGTCAGCAGACGACACAGAGAAAAGAAAGGGCTGCAGTTTGATGAGCCGAGAGTGTGAAAGAAAGACGAGTTGAAACCGCGGGACAAGAACATACACAGACACCAGGAAAGATCTAAGACAGACTCATCCAGCTCTGCTGTCACAAAGAATGATACAGGAAATGGTCCCCGTCGTTCCTCCATCACTCTGCCATTCAACATGACAGAAACACATTCTGCACATGGGACAGTCTTTGGTCATCTGCTCATGATGTACAGACTCTGCTATGGAATATTTAATTTTCACTCCCAGCAGACATCTGCTATGTACATATTCGTTATTGACAAATAAAATTTAAAAAATGCACGTCTTATCATTGTACTTATTGTACTTTGTAAAAAAAAAGTTAGACACTGAATTTTAGCTTTAATTTTAGTTCATGTTTATCTTTTTTGACCATATTTAAAAGTATTACCCCTTTTGGCCATAATGTCATCTTTGCTGCTGTGTGCGTGTGTGTGTGTGTGTGTGTGTGTGTGTGTGTGTGTGTGTGTGGGGGGGGGTCCTTAGGATTTACCGGCTGACATGTGAGACAGACACAGATCGTGATGTGCTTTCATTTTTTCTCTTTTTTTAAAGACAAAGATGTAACATTCACATTATCAGTTTCCATTAAATGTGTCTGACAATGGAGGGATTTGTGGCAGTATTTTATGCTCAGTGTGACTTGTCCAGCCTCTCTCTCTCTCTCTCTCTCTCTCTCTCTGTGTGTGTGTGTGTGTGTGTGTGTGTGTGTGTGTGTGTGTGTGTCCCTCCCTCCACCTCTGCCTGGCTGTCAGCTTGGCTCGACCACGTAGCAGATTCCTGGCAGCGCAGCCGCTAGTGTCTGCTCTCTCTCTCTCTCTCTCTCTCTCACACACACACACACACACACACACACAGTATCAGTAGCCCATGTAGAAGCACGCAGCTCGGGCTTTGGATTTTAAAGAGCAGCAGCCGTAGCCGGAGCGGACATGGATCTCTTTGAATTCGACTTTTTCAGAGACTGGGAGCTCGAACAACCATGGTAAGTGCGCACACACCGCTTCCATCTGTTCCGGTTCTGTCTACGTGCTGAAGGGTTCGAAGAGAGAAGAGTGGACCTGGCATCCCGCCGCCGTGTGTGTGTGTGTGTGTGAGAGAGAGAGAGAGAGAGAGAGAGAGAATGTGCGTTTTTGGGGCGATGGAGAGGACATGAAAGTGCGTCCTGGAGAAATTCGTACAAACCGTCTTTTCTTTGTCACCGTAGTTGCCTTAGACTAACCCAGAGGCTCGCACACGCACACGCACGCACACGCACTGAGGTGACGTGAGCAGCAGAGGGACATGCAGGTGAACGTACAGGTATCATAAGTAAAGGTGTGTGTGTGTATGTGTGTGTGTGTGTCGAGTAGAAGATGCACGTCATTTTGAGAGGTGCAGTCATGTGATTTGTACATTGGAACATCAAGTTTAACAAAAGAAACATTTCATTCGGTATCTTCTGGACATCGAATGTCACTGATCATATCACTGATCGTCTGTCTCCATTTTTTCTAGACATTTGACATGAATGATTGATTATTTAGTGGAAAATTGTTAACTAACTGTGTAATGTTGCACAATTGTTGGGGAGCTCTGGTTGGAGCAACAGATGTACAGACATGGGATGGACAAAGACTCTTGGAGGCAAAATTTCCCGTCAACACCAGAAAGGCCAAAGGATGTTCGAATTGTAAAAGACAGTCAATAGTCTCCAGGAACATGGAACATATCTGCATGATTTCTAGACGATTACTGTTCTGGTTTACTGCTGGCAGTTATGGGCTGATCAAAGTGATTCAAGGTGATGTGGAAAAAGTTCATGTGAGCTCAACCGCATTCAAGAAATAAAATAAACCTGCACATGAAAATATGCCAGATTTATTTGAAAGGTTCTCAGGTGTCCATCATAATGAAATAGCATCTCTATTTTGAAAAAAAATGAAGTCTCGGTGTCCAAAACACCAAGGAATTTTTAAATTTAACAGACTGAAAATATTTCATGTTAAATTAATTCAAAGTTACAGCCAGCAAGTTCTTTCACAACATTTAGTTTTTTACATTGTGCTCTATAAAGTGTGCAATGCAGCCATGTAAATGTGTATTTTTCTCCTCTGCAAGTCTTTCATATTGTGCTGAAATAGAAGAGGAAGGCAGGAGGAACTTCATAAACTCTATCACAGCCTCAGGTCAACATTTATCTTGTGGGAACACAATAAGCTGGCAATGGAGTTGCTTGGATTCTTATTCCAGGTGGAAAAATGTGATGCGCACTGTTGTCCCTTAGCAGCAGGTATAAAGGGGCCCAGGAGCAAGGTACTTAACACCCTGCTGCTGGAGAGGCGCTGCTCAGGAACAGAACAAGCTCAGGGTGTGTACCCTCCCTGTGCCGCCAGTCTATCACATCCCCGCTGGCAGCTGATGATGATGGGCGCAAAAACCGATAAAATGCAGCAGATCGAATTCTGGAATGTGGGTGAGAAGAACTGAATGAGGAAAACAATGAGCTGACCGGCCAAATAGTGAACGTCGGTTTGGTCTTTACGCGTAGGTGAAGGTCTCGCTCACACGCTATGTCGTTGTGTGATTGCACGTTCAGGCGTGACATTGCACGTCTGCCCTAATGAGCTGGAGAGACTGCAGTCTGGAGCGGAGGCTTGTATGTACTATTTTATTTAAAGCTTTTCAGCTTGTCGAGGCAGGAAAGAGCAGCACTGATGAGTAACTTTATCAAATGCTTGAGAGACTCTGTCTGGACAATCGGAAGCATTAGCTGCAGTCTTAGGGGGCTTTCACACCAACCTTGTGTGGTCCGGACTGTCTGACTTCTCTGATTGATCTGAAGAACCAAAAGTTGGTCCAACCAAAAGACTTTTGCAGTGTGAAGGCTCTCATATGAACAGCACAAAACCTCGATCTGGACCTTGATTTGGACTTCAAAGTGGATATTTGAGCTAATGCTGGGTCCAGTGCTGTTTTCTTTCAAACGTTGTAGCTGTCTGTCAGGTCTGATGATGGAACTTGGTTTCGAGTCCCAGGTTGCACAGATGCAACGTAAGTGTCCCAGAGGACATCTCACATTCTGAACACCCGTCAGTCCATTGTTGCCTGTGTGCGTGGTTTGGCGCACACAGGCAACACTCGCAGCCACATCCTTGGGCCATGTGGGGGTTTTAGTGAGGTTGTGGCTGTGCAATCTTCACTCCAACCATATTTAGTATCCCACACAGACTTTCAGTGGTATGAGGACTCTGGAGGTGCAGGGGGTTGCTGGTTGTCCGGCCTCCACCGGCGCCTATCGCCGGCTACAGACGCCCCCCCCCCCTCTCATAAGGGGTTTACCCACATGGCAGCAGGATAACTAGCCGTGAGATCCTCTACCTAATTAAACCTGGAGTGGAGAACCCAGTGAGTGTGGGCTGCCACAAGGAGGCATAGGAGGAGTCTTGGTGTGGGAGAGGAAGCACAGTGACCACAGTAGAATTACACAGTATTTCCTGGTTGGGGTGGTCAGCAGCAGACGTCCCACAGCACTGCTGACAGCGCCACTGCGTGTTGCTCCATTAACCCTAACGTTTGCAGACCATATAGTTGTGCTATTAATGTGGGAGTGCAGTTTATTTAATTTTTGTTATTATCCTTGTTGAGGCACCTGGTGGTCCACACATGATCAAACCAAATTACAAATCATTTCATTTAGTCATTGTGAGCCAGTATATCTCATCCGTATATACTGTGCTGTTAAAAAGACAGATTACGCAGATTAAAAGGTTTAAAAGTGTTGTATCACTGCAAAGTACTGTTGTTTTTTTTGTCCTGACAGCACAGTTGTTGACCATATCAGCATTGGCGCAAACTCCTAATCAAACCTCATCAGCCCCCCCGCACTAGATTCACATGATGTATGCTCAGCGTAGTAGTGTAATCGGATTTAATTAGTTGCAGAATTTGTTAACTGTTTGCTCTCTTGCTAATAAAGCAACTCTTGGAGCTGCGTCTGTTCAACGGACAGAAACACACAACGACTTCAATTCTGGAACAGCAAACACAAATCAACCTCACAACTGAAACATAAAACAACTATTTCCAGAGTTCCACAGTCAGTTTTATTGCACGTAGTAGTGCAATAAGCAATTGCAGGCACTGGGAGCTGTTGGATGAAGACTTTCAGGCTGCACACCTCCAACTCATCAGCAAGATAACAGCTCCACTGTGCTCGGTGTGGAAAACTACTCACACCATGTGCAGCATAAAATCAGATCACTGTTGCTTTTATTTCTGTCTGACTTCTCTACTACAACAGCACTGGTTGGCTGTATTTAACAGATATAAATAACAGATTTACACGTTACTTTAATTCAGTAACTGATTATAGGCAGGTGCAACAAAATCAACCAAGATTATTCATAACTTGGACTAAAACACATCTGCTGTATATTGTTACATAAGAAAGAAATCATCTGGGATTGTATAAGAGTTCAATTTACAAAGTAAAATTAATATTTTTCAGGAAAATGAAAGTGATTGGTAGTAAGTGGAGCTAATGCAGCTCATAACGGTCCTCACTCATCTCCTCACTCTTCTGGTCACTGGTCTCCTCACTTGGCTGCGTACTTGTCTGCTCCCTCGTCTCCTCTCGTCTGCTCCCTCGTCTCCTCTCGTCTGCTCCCTCGTCTCCTCTCGTCTTCTCACTTGTCTCCTCTTGTCTGCTCACTCAGCTCCACATTCGTTTGCTTACTTGTCTTCTCATTCATCTGCTCTTCCCTGACGCCCTTTACGAAAAGATGAAAAGATACGAAAAGAAGATCTCTTTTGATGTAGCCGCTGACTCATTGTTAATGGACTGAACTGTCTAATATTAAAAGAAGAACATCATGATGAATGAACAGAGAGATACAAACTATTTCTGGAATTTCTTGTACAGTCAATCTATAAAAAATGACTCAGATTGAGAGTTGAAAGTCTGTCATTCACATTTTGATGTGTGACTTGTGTTTGATAGTGGATTTTCCCTTCAAGGGAAAGAAATATGAGAGAAAACATTCTTGAAGCCCTTTCTAAATCTGGAGGAATCCAACACTGTAGGTCCCCCCTCCCCCTCCTCCTTTCATCATTCGCTCTTTGTTGCTCTTTCTCTCTCCTCATCTCATCTCAGTCCTTGTTTCGTTCTCTTGCAGGGGGATCTGAAGGCTTTGTATGATTGTAATGGGGCTTGCATTGAGCGCTGCCTGCTCCTCACTTTAATTGACCATCGTGTAGCTTGCTAATCATGGCAGTGGAATCCGGGGGAGATGGCTGTGGATGTTAATTGACACTGATTGTGATTGGTTGAACAATTAAAGCTGTTAAATCAGGGAAATAATTACATGTATTGTAAGTGTGGAACTGTAGCTATGCATTTTTGAAGCATGAAAATACACTATCTGTAGAGAAGTACTGTGATTGCAATCATTATAATTTGATTTTAGTATTGTTTGAGTGGCTTGTCTGGTTTAATGCTTAAAATATGGAGTTAGAAATGCTCAGAGTTGCTGTGAAAATTGGCTCTATGCTATTTCCAGACCTAATGCAGACATAAAATCATATTATGAGGAGATGGGATCAACAGGGAAAAGCGGTGACAGAGTCAATTTATAGTCCTTTCATTTAATGTTCAGTCTCACTGTCCAATGTTCAATGTGCCCTTCAATCCTCCTGAACTCTCAATCACCACCATCACACGTACAAGCTTGAAATCATTCACCCTGGTGAAATTTCCAGCCTCCCCATGTGCTCAGCCTCACCTCGCCAAATCAGCTCCACTTGATGAAACTTCACACTAGCGTCATCAGAGGCTCAGAGGCTCTGAAAGGAAGTGACACATCTTCCCAAACAGCCCAAAGATTTCACAAACCATTTGTTTATGAAACAAAGACAGAAACTAGCAGCAGATAACAGGAAGGATGTGCAGCGAGACTGTGTGAACCTCATACACGCTTCAGACCATGAGCTTACATTCATGCCAAGTCTGTTAGAGTGATGAGGGAATGAGGCTAAAAGAAGACAGACTGTGAGCAAAAATAGAAATTTCCCAGAGCTTTTACTTCTTCTCATGATATTCCAATGTGTTGATACCAACACACACATTTAATGTGGACGATCTACCATTCACAGACTGCATAGTGATAAAATATCATTAACAGCAGCAACATTGACTATTGTCAAATGACATACATCAATTTCATTGGTTGGTTGTGCAATGAAAAAGCAGATGCGATGCTGGAGACCTCCACAGATATATGACTTTGCTGCTTTCACGCAAGTTTTCAAGTTTGACCACTCAGTAATTGGAAGTTCGAAGAAGATCGAAGATCAAATCCCTGCTGCTGCACCCTTCTTGTCAAAACCTTTGCGTCTGGCATCAGCGTCAACAGCCTCTGCCAGCGAGTGTGAGTGGGTAAATGAGGCCCTTTGCTACAGATTTCACACAGGACGCCTGGACGTTGCTTTCGATCAAATGACGTTGTGGTGACAACTTGCCAATTTCCAAATGATTTCTCCATGCTGCAGTGCAAACATATGTTGGATACGAGGGCCCCATATCATCCTGACCTGTGTGTGCTATTGGGGTATTTTGTCCTTAGGGCAGAGACAGACAAAAAAGCAGTGTTATAACTGCACATCTGTAAGTCAGTGGATGATGGTGAAGATCAGTTAAGCAATGTTTTTGCGCCAAGAGGTGGCCAAATTAAACACAAAATAAACTTTCTTTGAGTTTCTCAAATGCACTGGTAACATTTGAACACTGATTGAGAAGATGTGTCCAGTTTCAAGATGCTGTAGTGATGTATTTTATTTCTTTTGTGCCAGATGTTGTCAATGTGTTGACTTAGTCAACCGTCCAATACAGAATTACACTCATTTTCTTACCAGGATGTAATATGATACAGATGTGTCTCCAGCTGTTTATACATTTCCAACATGGACTTCAAGAAATTCCTATAGGATTCTGGTCCAGAGACAATACAACAGACCATAAACAGTCGTACATCCACATCTGTGATAAGTTAGGATTAAATACGTGACTGTATGACAGATGAGAAGATGTGCTCCAGTGGAGCGTTATACATATTTTCAGTATGATATTCTTTTAGACAGACATCCTGCTAAAGAATCAGATGGAAACATTTTCACTAGACATTTAATATATGAAATGTGCTGTCGCAGGAATCCTGTAACAATGAAAGAGATGGAACTAATTGCTCAAATGAAACATGTACTATCAGCAGATAATCCTCTGTCATCTGCTAGAATCACTCCTCACTTCTACCACAATATCCATGTTTTAAAGTAATTGTTTGATCCTTTGTGTTTCATTTTTTTTTACCTCCTGGTCAAATGTTTCCACCTTATTATCAGGTAAATCAAAGAACCCATCAGTAATACATATGGTTGTACATTTACATTTTGCTGAATATAAAGAGTGAAACCATCTGTTCGTTTTTTTTTGTCTTATGAGAAAATTGAATCATGGCTGTCTGGACGAAGAACGAAGACTTCAGCAGTATATTTGTCTTTATCAGTGAAATTTGCATTTGGCCTGGACAAGAACATTACTTACTCACTGAGAAACCAAATTTGTCCCAGCAAGGAAGTCAAGGCAGACACATCACTGAACAAATGAATAGATTTTCCTGATAAAGACCAGTATTTCCCTGATGTATCAGCCTATAAATAGACCCGAAGGATAATCCCAACAAGAACTGTCGTGAATCTTCACAAGTTTTCTTTAAAGCATTTAAGTGATTTAAAAGTCATTCCAAGCCTTGAGGTAAAACACACATCATCTCAAAAGGAAATTGTGTTCTGTTTTTAGCATAAATGTTGTTTGTCATTCTATGTTCAGCAGATGTTCAAATTCTGCTGAGTAATGACTCATATTACTTATCAATCACTATGAACTATGTATGAACTATGTAAAAGTGCACTGAGCCGTCTCTCTGACAGGGAGGGCGGGTTCTCAGTGATTCTAGATGCTCATTGGTTAGTTTCAGAAAAAAAAGACTGATCACATACAATGATAGATTAACACCATGAATTTGAGATCTTTTATTCTCTTATTTGCCCTCTACCTCTATGAACCACAGAGGATAAAGTAATTAGTCTTGGAGAGTCTCCTAAATCCGCCGATATCTGAGCTGCTTTAATCTAACTATAATGACGATATTTGTAGAAACATGCTGGTGTTTCTATGGACCCCTAAGTTAAAGCTCAGCATTGCTGTTGGTTTCAAAGAAAAATGCAGGACAGAACACCCTCTTATGTACTGAGACAATGGGTTGGCCAGTGGAAGAATGAAAGAATCAGAAGTTACAACCAGGATGGATTATGATCAACCCCACGTCTCAATGGCTGTGGAAGGTCTCTGAGGCTTCATTAGCTGCAGTTTGCACCTCAGCAGGGTCCAGCACATGTTGGGTTCCTTCTGACATTACCTTGTAAGAGGATCACATGCTTTTCGTTGGAGACATGATGGAATGTAATCACTGGTGGACGGACTGGGTGCTGCTTGTAGCTGCAGGGTGGGTCTCTGTGCAGAAACTTTGTTCTGACACAAGTTAATGGGATTATTCCTGAGGAAAGGTTTCATACAGTCTGAGCCACATTCAAGTGTTACCTGAGGTTATCACACCTTTACCTTCCTCCATCTGATCTGTGATCATTTTATTACTTTAGTTGATATCAGACTCTTTATACAGATATGTACAGGGCACAGGGCAACAAGGCATCATCCCTCCAAGTCAAGGGTATACTTCCTTTGATTAAACGATAGAAAACAAGTTGTTGTTGTTTTTTTAATTCAGTGTCAGCACTACACACTGGGAACTTTATTGCTGATAAAAGAGCATAGATGCTGCTTCTTATCAGTTAACGTTGTTAATACGTTTTCAAATACAAAATGAATGTTTTTTAAGTAAAGATCAGATTTGGCGACTCCACAGTGGTTTATTCAGTAAAAACTACTAAAACCGAGATCTGTTTTTCTTTGTGCACAATTTGTGCACATTATCTTCTATTTCTAGCCACTGAAAACACTTGAATGTTCCAAGCTGTTTCAATCAAACTGTGTGTTGAGATTATTGCAAACGGTGTGTTGGAGATATTGTGTTGGTGTGAATGGAGTTTAAAAAGCTGCACACACAATGAGAACATTAATGTACAAATAACAGAAACACCCATCAGATATCTGTCATGGAAACCGAAGAACCGGAACTAAATCCGTCAGTTAGCAAATGTATATAACAGGTGTTATATACATTTAATTATACGATGGCCCTGAAGGGTCAGCTCACTGCAAGTTAGGAAAACACATGGAAGGTAGGAAAATATCTTCATGTGTGACATCCGCTGCAGAAACTCTTTAAGAAAAGGTGACAAAAACAGGAGCCACAAAATCATCCAGTATGTCCAGCTGCACTCCCTGGCAGTGGAAACTGGTAGAGAATGGATGACACCAAAATATTAATGCCAGTTAAGCTTAAGAGGACAAAGGACTGTAATAGCATCTTTTCTTCAGCACATTCATGTGTTTGGTTGAGTGTGAGTTTCCTCAGGGAGTTTTCTGATGTCGCACAATTGCTGACGAACGGATGAATATGTTTTCTGCAGTATTGTATGTTTACTGTTGTGTTAGTAAACTACATGCTGTAAATGAAGTTCATCTGTTTGCTTTGAGAATTTAAATTTGGAGTCTGTCAAGTTAGTTACAGAGCTGGCCTTCAGATTAGCTCTGGACTTCCTTGTGAAATTGAGGCAAATAATAGATAGTGTGTGTCGACAACAGAGGTGTGTGTTTGTATGAGCACTGAGATGTTGATCTCTAACTGACATCTGACGTTTGTCTGCATGTTTTCACCTCAGTCACACTCATTCTTCCTGAAATGCAATTAATTCAATCACACAGTTTCTTGGGAGCACTGAGGAAAAAGTTACCTGGTGTTGGCTGCCAACTGTCTTCTACTCACGTGTTCTAAACCTTACAACACACACACACACACACACACACACACACACACACACACACACACACACACACACACGTCTTGAGGTTGGCAGAGTCTGCCAAGAGGAGCATGGTGCTCAGTAATGATAAAACATGCACACACACACACACACACACACACACACACACACACACACACACACACACACACACACACACACACACACACACAGACACACACACACTGCTTCAGTCGTTCTCTCCTGCCTGCTGCAGTTGGCACTTGTTATATTGCTGATATTAACTTTGTGTCTGTATATCTGGATGTGTTTGCACATTTCTATCTCTCTCTCTCTGGAGAGAGGTGACGGTGATGACTTTACCTAAAAGGTTAATTAAGGTGGGTGAAAGGAAAGGAAAGGAAATAGTGAAGGGTTTTCTTTTCATCCGCGTCAGAGCTACAATGACTTTAACTAGCGAGACTCCAGTGAGTGTTAATGAGTCCAGCTCTTCTTCTGCTTTCAAACTAAATAAGTAGCATGACTATAAACAAGCTTTTACCAAAAAATGTTTTTCCTTATTTTGCAATGAGCCAGCATCACTTTTGTTATCAAATTTGATAGAACTGACTTCATTTTACACACAACAGCAATCAGATGAGCCACCGTAAACAAGGGACTGAGGAGGAGAATGATTCTTCAGATCAGTGCAGGTCAGTGCAACAACACACTCTAATCAGCCCAGATCTATTTTTTGAGGTTTAGACATGAACTTAGATGATCTTTCTTCAGCGCTGTCTTTTACCTTTGGATGGAAATGTATTTGCACAAAAGTAGATTAACCCTTGGAGGTCCACGTGCGCACCAGTGTGTTTCTATTGACATCTTTGTTATATTTTTTTCGAGTGAAAGCGACTCAGATACCAGATTCAGGAGACTCTGCTTCACGAACTGAAGGTCTCAATATTCTCCTTGGTTCAAAGCTGTAGTTACAGGGCCGATAATAAAGGGTGAACAAAATGGAAGAAGAATAACATTTTTTTTGGTTACTTTTTTGTTCGCCATAGAAACATGTCACGTGGCTTTTGGACTGCGTGTTTGTTTTTCTGTTCCGTCCAGCAGACGTCTGTCCTGTGTTGGGAAGAGCTGGGAAGTCAACCGGCTGTGGCACGTAGTTTCACCTTTCTGTAGAGGCACATTTCTGAGAATAATTTTTAAAGTTATTAATGAGGCACTGTAGCCGTTTAGTATCTTCTAATCATGCACATAAAATGCTGTTGATAATGATGGTTTTCCCAGGGTTGCAAATGATATTTAAGTTCATGGCATAGTGTGCCATTTTCAAAGCCAAATGAATTTTCTCATAGAACAAGAACCTGCATTGTTCAATAAAATGCTAATAGCAAAATTGAAAATGAAAAGAATAAATCTGTATGAAGTTACTTTAATGCTCAGACCTCCGCTGGGAGGAAGGGTACCTTAATGGTCCTCTAACAATTTTAATTGAAGACCCATGATTCCGTCTGATCCTGGTATTAAGATGTTTTTAAGGGAAGAACACTGAGCAGTAATAACAATAAGTTCAGTCATCCAGACCAGCTGGTTGTTTCACTGCACACTAGAAGTACACATGAAAGAAGCTGATAAAAGACGGAACAACAATATCAGAAAACGCTGATCAATTTAGATTATTACAGTGAAAACACTTCATCTCATCAGCCAATCAAAGACACTCTCAGTTGGTCCTTTGTGACACATTTGAGGGAAAGGCGAAGAGCCAGTGAGCCTCAGAGGACAGCAGATTAAACACTGCATTTTAAATTAAATACAAATCATAAAAGTCAATGTGAAAGCTGGGAGACATCGGGCCAGATGGACACAGAGACGGCTAATGATGTAGCTCCTCCAGCAGAGGCCAATTTACAGTGAGGTCTGGAAAGGTCATCTCCTACATGGAGGCCTGTCTGTCACAAATTACATTATTTACAGCTGTTAGGAAGAGGCAGCGGGACCTGAGAACACAAGAGGGAGGTGGAGGGTGTATGTTTGACTGTAATTGCTTTACATGCTTAGCACAAGAACCCTCAAGACATTTATGGAGACTCCTAATGACGCTCTTATCAAAGAACAGCACCTGCAGTCCCGACACAGGACCACCGTGTCCTACATGCCAGGACCGTGTTTCACCACAGCGTTTTGTTACGCTTTCATTTTTTTGGGCTCAAGGAGCATAAACTTGACTAGTGAACTTGGAAATACTCATCATGATTCCTAGATTTCTGTTATAGCTTCTTAATAACACCAACTACCGGAAAAATAAATACATACATTAATAAATAAATGCTTTTACGGCAAAGTCATAACTGCACTAAATGCTGCTGTGTCTATGTTATGAAAAAAACATAGAATATATATTATTATATCATTTTTTTGGTGTTATACAGCGTTTCATTTTCAATTCCTAGTTTTGTTTTGTTTTGTGTGTTGTTTTTACAAGAAAACCCTTTGATAAAATTGTACAGTGTAAATTGTGGAAGAAAGAGAGAAATGAATAAGTAAACAACTAGATAGTATAGATAGTTTCACTAATAGATACAATCAATCAAATACAACACAACAATATTTAGAAGCATTTCAACAATGTGTTTTGATCAAAGATTAGAATTGGACATGTCCGCACAGTTAGGCTGAGTTGGTTCCAGTTCCAGAGGCTGCAGCTGTGGACTTTATTGCAATCTACATCTTCTATCTTCTACATGGTCCTGAGTGGTATGTGAGATAGGGGATGTGATGAAAATAACAATGGGGAATGAAAATGTCCCAGTATAGATTATTTAATTCAAACAGCATAAAGCAGTGATCAGATAAGATAAAGTTCGATTGACTTTAAAAATGTAATATTATTCTCCCCTGAAGAGGGACAAAGCGGAAAGGAGAAGAAGAAGTAGTAGAATTATAAATATGATATTACCGTACTGCGGGGTTTTTACATCCTAAACTGCATCAGTGTTGCAACAGGGAGTAGGTGAGCAGAGGTGCAGTATTATTTAGGATTTTAGACATGTCAAAATCATTTTGATTTGAGTTTTTTCAGAGATTCTGGGCCAGTGATGATGACGATGATGATGTCAGAGTGTGATGGCGTTCAATTGCATCCACCATTTTACCTTCAGTGGGTTTCAGTGTGTTTGAGCATCCTGCAGGTAATGATATTTGTTCCTTTATTCATTCGTTCATTCATTCATTCATTCGCTCGTTCATCATCTTCCGCTTGCTCCAGCTACGTGTTGCGGACGTGCTGGAGCTGATCTCAGCTGTCAACGGGTGAATGTCATGGTCCACGGTGGACGAGTCCCCAAGTCATCACAGGTCCACATGAAGGACAGAAGTATTCACACTCACGTTCACACCGAGGGGGAAAGTAAGAGAGACCAGTTAACCTCAGCATGCTTTTGTAGTGGCTGTCACTCAGAGAGAGGTGACAGCCACTCTCTGAGTGGCTACCTACCTACCGTGTCACCTGTAGTAGGATATCCCTCAATGATAATCTTCTATTTTATCTATTATTTTTACCGCCATGTTTAAAAAAACAACCACACATCGATGAAACAGAGATGTTTCATTGCCCCCAAAGGAGAAGAGATCCCCCAAGACCAGCCATGTGGATGTGTGTCTGTGTGTGTGTGTGTGTGTGTGTGTGTGTGTGTGTGTGTGTGTGTGTGTGTGTGTGTGTGTGTGTGTGTGTTCTCATAGCTATCTGGAGACAGAAGAGCCAAAGGGATTAGTTGTTAAATGGTTTGGGATTTGGGATTGAACCAAAATATTAATATTTAGATTTAAAAGATATAATCTTTACTTTACAATTTTATTTAACATATGGGAGCAGATACTTCAAAATTGCTCAAATAAATGCTGGACTAATGACTAATGCTGGATAACTACAGCCACGCAAATCTCATTTAAGAGTCTTTCAGCTCATTGTTTGGGGTTTTACAGCTTGTAAACCTTATTATTGTGTTTCACTCGTTCACGTTTTCATCTGCAAACATAAATTTGAGTTAATTCAAAGGTTCATGAACCTCTTCAGTGCCTCCTAATCTGAAAGATCATAGAAAATCTTTAGTATGTTAATCCATGAATCATCAGTGTGTTATATTACTTTGTGAACAATGTTACAGCTGTTTACAACATAAAGAAATTGCAAAATAGTCAAGTCAAAGAAATGCTGCCTATATGAACCAACCGAGAATGAATGACCAACCCAAGGTCTGTTTTCAGGTGCAACTGGGGGCAAAACCACAAATGGAATTTAGTAGGAATAAATGTATAAATGATCTATCTGTTAGATTTGATGTGTTTAACCTTTAATCAACCATCTCTTTCATCATTTCATAAAAGTTTTTCTGTCCTTCAGTTCTGAAGTGTACATTTTCCTCCTCCAGAGCCTCTTTCCGTCCCTCTGTCACTCTGTTGCCCCCTCAGGACATTTATTACCACACTATCAACCAGTTCTTAAGTAGCCTGCGTCCCCCTGCACCATGTTCTTTAACGTCACCCCCCTTCTCTTTCCTCTTTCTGTTAACCTTTTCCTATCTTCCTCACCCCTCTTCCTTTTCACACCTTTTCACATTCCTGCTAATACATTTGTTATCAACCTTGCTCCTAATTAACATGCCTCCAGCTCGCCGTCCCATTTACCGCCATCTCTATTACACACTGGATGTCTTATTCATACTCTCCGAGTTCATTCCGATATTTTCCTTCTTTTACATCTTTGTGTCCTCATGAACTCCTCATCCTCACAGAAAATGTGTCTGTCTGAAAGCAAACAGGCCACAGAGATTTCCTGCGTCAGTGTTTGTGCTTGAGGCTTTCTCTAGTTTGGTTCTCTCTCCAGTCTCAATCTAAAAGTCCTTGGCAGCCACCCAGCTGGGTTCATGGGGTATATGTATGATAGTTATTAGCATTCACTTTCACTGTTGCTCTGTAACATCTCCTGCTCAGTGACATTGCTCTCTGCCCTTGAAGAGACAGAATTTGTTTTGTAGCCTACGTTGGGAAGCAGCTTCCATTGACCCGCATGTACAAACTGATTACCAGTGTTGCTAGGGTTGCTAGGTTTCATACCACACATCTGGTGGGTATTCACAAAAAAAGTCCAGAGTCTTTATTTTTCCATTTCATTTGTCTTTATATTTTACAGTATTGAACTGTGTGTCTTACATGTCATCACTTGTCTGCAATTCAAGCTACATGCAGTGTTGCCGGATCTTGCAAGAGACACAGGTAACCAGCTCTACGGATACATGACCAAAAAAAAGCAATGTTGCTTCTGCAATAAATAGAATAAAGTCCAACTAGTGACCTCTCTCATCCGAGCTAGTAAACAGCAAAGGCGCAACAGTAGAAAAAAGAATTCACCTCCATGTCAT
Organism: Lampetra planeri; assembly: GCF_965212315.1. NCBI lineage: Eukaryota > Metazoa > Chordata > Hyperoartia > Petromyzontiformes > Petromyzontidae > Lampetra > Lampetra planeri. The sequence goes on along the minus strand of NW_027614761.1, from coordinate 2,264 downwards.
GTGACCTGCTGAAGTTAGAGCTGTGACAGATGTTTCCAACAGCGTAGGAATATTGAACTTATTTTATCTGCTGCCATGCTTTCACTACAGTCACCCTCACAAGCTGCAAAAATGGAAAACTAAGTTTCATTTTGTAGAATGACAATAACAACTCATTTAACGTGCGTATGCTTCAAACTTTCCTTACCCTCACACACACACTCTTAAGTAGCGGGAGTCTGAGTGCTGACAATGAAAGTCTTATTTATTTCTCCCCATAAGTTGTATCATTTATGCCTCTCAGCAGATAATAACTCAAAATGTGTGTTGCTGGATAAAGATAAGACATTTTAATTTCACCCAGCCTTTGATTGTGGCTGATTAGAACAGGTACAAACACCAACATGGCTGAATGCTGTGTTTTACTGAGGTGAAAATCATTTCAGATATATTTTATATTCACATTAATCTTATATATTTGATAGTATTGTGTCTTAAAATACGAACAAATCTTTAATTATCTTTCTGTTAATTGACAGCAATGATAGTTTTTCCTCAATTCTTTGTTGATTGAAATGATTTAAAGGATGTATGGTGTGTGATTGTAAATCTTGCTACACTACTGCTAAGCACAGGAAAAAAAATACAAAAACAAATTAGAGCTGAGGCTCATTAACCCGCAGACAGATGACTGAGGTTTGGAGATGATCGTCTGTAAGCCTTCAGTCTGCCTGTACAGCTCGTGGACAAAATGGCTAACAGGGAGCTCAATCAATACACTTGTGTGTGTGTGTGTGTGCGTGTGTGTGTGTATTTGCATTGTGTGTGTCTGTGCATCTGTAACCTCTCTCTGTCTAAATGCGTATTGATCTTGAGGTGTTTTGTGTATCTGATGCTCCGCTGTGTTTCGGTTTCATTAAGCTCTGCTCACACACACTAATGATGACGGATGGAGTCAGCTGAAGCGTGATTTATTAGTGTGATTTTCAAAAAGTGTCTCAGGGCATTTTTCAGCTGTCGCAACTTCCATCTGTTGTATTGTGGGTAGAACGTGGAAAATTCTTGACTCGGAGTTTGAGTGGTCACACGCACAAGGTGAGAGGTGACTTATCAATACAAATGCACACATCTAGAGATCAATTCGAAAGACTAAAGGTTCTTTCTATTCCTTCTGCGTACACTGTTCACACACACACATACTGTACAGTCACACACTTCACACATACACTCACTGTACACACATACTCACACACACAGTGCACACACCTACACTACACACACTTTGCTCACACAGCTCCGGTTTCCAGTGACTGTTGTTCACTGTCTCTTTGCTCAAACCTGATCATTTGCATTTGTTTGTGTCTTCAGTTCATTCTCATAGTCTGTACGAAGGTTTTCAAACTGTCAAACTTCAGCCAACCACTCTCCCCACAGTCAATGCAGCTGGACGACCACAATTGTGATGGTGTGTGTTGACTGTCTCTCTGATCGGTCTCTTTCAGAGAGATGTGTCCATAAGTCAAACAGGCTTGTATCTAGAAATCTTGGCTGGTGTTTAAAGCAGCTTTGGAGCACTGTGCTAGTGATTGGGTTGGCTGGGGTCCCCACTGAATATGTTGGCCTGTACTGTTTGTGTTGTGTCTGTTTGGGTGTTAAATAGGAAGCAATATTGAAGCTCTGATACAATGCGAAGAATTTCAGGTTAAAACCATTTAAAAAAGTGAAATAAAATTGATGCCTGAGTAACATTCATCAATTCAAATGAATAATATTGCAGTAATAATTCACCTGTTATCTGCATTTGATGAATATCCTTTGCAACCAGGTTGCAATGCTCATGTACATTTGGCCACAAATTAATCGAAGTGTGGGGAGGCAGTTGTGTCTGAAATCGGATCTGAGCTCTCAGTGGAGTAGAATATTGCCTTGTTATTTCTTTTAGCTTTAAAATACTGGAAATACTTGTTCTCATAATTTTCCTGGTGGCTACAAAACCCCAATCCTCCTGTGTACTAAAACTTGTTCTGTCCGACCCATCTGACAGCACCAACAGTCACCAATCTTGTCTCCACATGTGGCCAAAAAAAAAAAAAAAAAGGGTGTTAGGTGTGACTAAAATGTGAAAAGAAACCTGCAAAAACATGTGTACTGTAAATATATTTACCTCCGCTGTGGGACAATAAATGATTATCCTGTGTCAAATAATGGTGCCAGTGCTGGCCCTTGAATATTATTTCTAGCGCCACCATTAGGCAAACAGGAGTAGCATTTGCTTTGATGCGTTT